>NW_028327557.1:0-316826 GCF_031878675.1 Megascapheus bottae | reverse complement strand
TTGTGACTTCACACACCTCCAGTCTATGTGTTCACACACCTGCATTTTGACTTCACACACCTACATTCTATGACTTCACACACATCCATTCTTGTCTTCACACACCTCCATTCTATGATTTCACACACTTCCATTCTATGACTTCACATACCTCCATTCTATGACTTCACACACCTCATTTCTGAGTTGACACACCTCCATTCTCTGATATCACACACCTCCAATCTGACTTAACACACCTCCATTCTATGACTTCACACACCTCCATTGTGACTTCACACACCTCCATTCTATGAGTTCACACACTTCCATTCTGACTTCACACACCTCCATTCTGTGACTTCACAGATCCATTCTGACTTCACACACCTCCATTTGTGAATTCACACACCACAATTTTGACTTAACACACCTCCATTCTGTGACTTCACACACCTCCATTCTGTGACTTCACACAGCTCCATCTTGAGTTCACAAACTTCCATTCTGTGAATTCACACACCTCCATTCTATGACTTTACACACTTCCATTCTATGATTTCACACACCTCCATTCTGTGACTTCACACACCTCAATTTTGAGTTCACACACTTACATTCTGTGACTTTACACACTTCCATTCTATGACTTCACACACCTCCGTTCTGCGACTTCACACACCTCCATTGTGTGTTCACACACTTCCATTCTGTGACTTCACACACTTCCATTCTGTGACTTCACACACCTCCATTCTATGACTTTACACACTTCCATTCTATGACTTCACACACCTCCATTCTGCGACTTCACACACCTCCATTGTGTGTTCACACACTTCCATTCTGTGACTTCACACACTTCCATTCTCTGACTTCACAAACCTCCATTCTGTGACTTCACACAGCTCCATTCTGTGACTTCACACACCTCCATTCTATGACTTCACACAATTCATTCTGTGACTTCACACAGCTACATCGTGAGTTAACAAACTTCCATTCTGTGACTTCACACACCTCCATTCTGTGACTTCACACACTTCCATTCTGTGACTTCACACACCTCCATTCTGACTTCACACATCTCCATTATATGACTTCACACACCTCCATTCTGTGACTACACACCTCCATTCCATGACTTCACACACTTCCATTGTGACATCACACTCCTCCATTCTATGACTTCACACACCTCCATTCTATGACTTCACACACCTCCATTCTGACTTCACGCACCTCCATTCTATGACTTCAACAGACCTCGAATCTGTAACTTCACTCACCTCCACTCTATGACTTCACACTCTTCCATTCTATGACTTCCCATACCTCCTTTCTATGACTTCACCCACCTCCATT
Organism: Megascapheus bottae; assembly: GCF_031878675.1. NCBI lineage: Eukaryota > Metazoa > Chordata > Mammalia > Rodentia > Geomyidae > Megascapheus > Megascapheus bottae. The sequence goes on along the minus strand of NW_028327557.1, from coordinate 315,482 downwards.
CTATGACTTCACACCTCCATTCTGACTTCACACACCTCCATTCTGTGAATTCACACACCTCCATTCTATGAGTTCACACACCTCCATTTTGACTTCACACACCTCCATTCTGTGAATTCACACACCTCCATTCTATGAGTTCACACACCTCCAATGTATGACTTCACACACCTCCATTCTGTGATTTCACACACTTCCATTGTGACGGCACACGCTTCCATTCTATGAGTTCACACACCTCCATTCTAGGACTTCACACACCTCCATTCTGACATCACACACTCCATTCTATGACTTCACAGACCTCGAATCTGTGACTTCACTCACCTCCACTCTATGACTTCACACTCCTCCATTCTATGACTTCCCACACCTCCTTTCTATGACTTCACCCACCTCTATTCTATGACTTCACACCTCCATTCTGACTTCACACACCTCCATTCTGTGACTTCACACACCTCCATTCTATGACTTCAGACACCTCCAATCTATGACTTCACACACCTTCATTCTTACTTCAGAAACATCCATCTATGACCTCACACACATCCATTCTATAACTTCATAAACTTCCATTCTGTGACTTCCCACAACTCCATTCTGAGTTACACTCATCTCCATTCTGTGACTTCATACACCTCCATTCTGACTTCACACAACGCCATTCTATGGCTTCACATACTTCCATTCTATGATTTCACACACATCCATTCTGTGACTTCACACAACTCCATTGTGAGTTCACAACTTCCATTCTCTGACTTCACCACCTCCATTCTGTGACTTCACACCTCCATTCTATGACTTCACGCAACTCCATTCTATGACTTCACACACCTCCATTCTATGACTTCTCACACCTCCATTCTATGACTTCACACACCTGCATTGTGACTTCACACACCTCCATTCTATGTGTTCACACACCTGCATTGTGACTTCACACACCTACATTCTATGACTTCACACACCTCCATTCTGCGACTTCACACACCTCCATTGTGAGTTCACACACTTCCATTTTGTGACTTCACACACCTCCATTCTGACTTCACGCACCTCCATTCTATGACTTCACAGACCTCGAATCTGTAACTTCACTCACCTCCACTCTATGACTTCACACTCTACCATTCTATGACTTCCCATACCTCCTTTCTATGACTTCACCCACCTCCATTCTATGACTTCACACCTCCATTCTGACTTCACACACCTCCATTCTGTGAATTCACACACCTCCATTCTATGAGTTCACACACCTCCATTTTGACTTCACACACCTCCATTCTATGACTTCACACACCTTCATTCTTACTTGAGAAACATCCATTCTATGACTTCACACACCTACATTCTATGACTTCACACACCTCCATTCTGTGACTTCACACACCTCCATTCTATGTCTTCACACACCTCATTTGTGACTTCACACACCTCCATTCTATGAGTTCACACACCTCCATTTTGACTTCACACACCTCCATACTATGCCTTCACACACATCCATCTATGACTTCCCACACCTCGATTCTGAGTACACACACCTCCATTCTGTGATTCACACACCTCCATTCTGACTTCACACACCTCCAATGTATGACTTCACACACGTCCATTCTGTGATTTCACACACTTCCATTGTGAGGTCACACACTTCCATTCTATGAGTTCACACACCTCCATTCTAGGACTTCACACACCTCCATTCTGACATCACACACCTCCATTCTATGACTTCACAGACTTCGAATCTGTGCCTTCACTCACCTCCACTCTATGACTTCACACTCCTCCATTCTATGACTTCCACACCTCCTTTCCATGACTTCACCCCACCTCTATTCTATGACTTCACACCTCCATTCTGACTTCACACACCTTCATTCTTACTTCAGAAACATCCATTCTATGACCTCACACACATCCATCTATAACTTCATAAACCTCCATTCTGTGACTTCGCACACCTCCATTCTGAGTTCACTCATCTCCATTCTGTGACTTCATACACCTCCATTCTCTCTTCACACAACGCCATTCTATTGCTTCACACACTTCCATTCTATGATTTCACACACATCCATTCTGTGACTTCACACACCTCCATTGTGCGTTCACACACTTCCATTCTGTGACTTCACACACCTCCATTCTGTGACTTCACACACCTCCATTCTATGACTTCACGCAACTCCATTCTATGACTTCACACACCTCCATTCTATGACTTCAACACACCTCCATTCTATGACTTCACACACCTGCATTGTGACTTCACACTCCTCCAGTCTATGTGTTCACACACCTGCATTGTGACTTCACACACCTACATTCTATGACTTCACACACATCCATTCTGTCTTCACACACCTCCATTCTATGATTTCACACACTTCCATTCTATGACTTCACATACCTCCATTCTATGACTTCACACACCTCATTTTTGAGTTGACACACCTCCATTCTCTGATATCACACACCTCCAATCTGACTTAACACACCTCCATTCTATGACTTCACACACCTCCATTGTGACTTCACACACCTCCATTCTATGAGTTCACACACTTCCATTCTGACTTCACACACCTCCATTCTGTGACTTCACACAGCTCCATTCTGACTTCACACACCTCCATTTGTGAATTAACACACCACAATTTTGACATAACACACCTCCATTCTGTGACTTCACACACCTCCATTCTGTGACTTCACACAGCTCCATCTTGAGTTCACAAACTTCCATTCTGTGAATTCACACACCTCCATTCTATGACTTTACACACTTCCATTCTATGATTTCACACACCTCCATTCTGTGACTTCACACACCTCAATTGTGAGTTCACACACTTACATTCTGTGACTTTACACACCTCCATTCTGTGACTTCACACACCTCCATTCTAAGACTTTACACATTTCCATTCTATTACTTCACACAGCTCCATTCTGCGACTTCACACACCTCCATTGTGTGTTCACACACTTCCATTCTGTGACTTCACACACTTCCATTTTGTGACTTCACACACCTCCATTCTGTGACTTCACACACCTCCATTCTGTGACTTCACACACCTCCATTCTATGACTTCACACAATTCCATTCTGTGACTTCACACAACTACATCGTGAGTTTACAATCTTCCATTCTGTGACTTCACACACCTCCATTCTGTGACTTCACACACTTCCATTCTGTGACTTCACACACCTCCATTCTGACTTCACACATCTCCATTATATGACTTCACACACCTCCATTCTGTGACTACACACCTCCATTCTATGACTTCACAAACTTCGATTGTGACGTCACACTCCTCCATTCTATGACTTCACACACCTCCACTCTATGACTTCACACACCTCCATTCTGACTTCACGCACCTCCATTCTATGACTTCACAGACCTCGAATCTGTAACTTCACTCACCTCCACTCTATGACTTCACACTCTTCATTCTGATGACTTCCCATACCTCCTTTCTAGGACTTCACCCACCTCCATTCTATGACTTCACACTTCCATTCTGACTTCACACACCTCCATTCTGTGAATTCACACACCTCCATTCTATGAGTTCACACACCTCCATTTTGACTTCACACACCTCCATTCTATGACTTCACACCTCCATTCTGACTTCACACACCTCCATTCTGTGAATTCACACACCTCCATTCTATGAGTTCACACACCTCCATTTTGACTTCACACACCTCCATTCTATGACTTCACACACCTTCATTCTTACTTGAGAAACATCCATTCTATGACTTCACACACCTCCATTCTATGACTTCACACACCTCCATTCTGGGACTTCACACACCTCCATTCTATGTCTTCACACACCTCCTTTGTGACTTCACACACCTCCATTCTATGAGTTCACACACCTCCATTTTGACTTCACACAGCTCCATAGTATGCCTTCACACACCTCCATCTATGACTTCCCACACCTCCATTCTGCGTTCACACACCTCCATTCTGTGATTCACACACCTCAATTCTGACTTCACACTCCTCCAATGTATGACTTCACACACCTCCATTCTGTGATTTCACACACTTCCATTGTGACGTCACACACTTCCATTCTATGAGTTCACACACCTCCATTCTAGGACTTCACACACCTCCATTCTGACATCACTCACCTCCATTCTATGACTTCACTACTTCACAGACCTCGAATCTGTGACTTCACTCACCTCCACTCTATGACTTCACACTCCTCCATTCTATGACTTCCCACACCTCCTTTCTATGACTTCACCCACCTCTATTCTATGACTTCACACCTCCATTCTGACTTCACACACCTCCATTCTGTGACTTCACACACCTCCATTTTATGACTTCACACACCTCCATTCTGTGACTTCACACACCTCGATTCTATGACTTTACACACTTCGATTCTATGACTTCACACACCTCCATTCTGTGACTTCACACACCTCCATTCTGTGACTTCACACACCTCCATTCTGTGACTTCACACACCTCCATTCTGTGACTTCACACACCTCCATTCTATGACTTCACACAACTCCATTCTGTGAATTAACACAGCTACATCGTGAGTTCACAAACTTCCATTCTGTGACATCACACACCTCCATTCTGTGACTTCACACACCTCCCATTCTGTGACTTCACACACCCTCCATTCTATGACTTCACACACCTCCATTCTATGATTTCACATGTCTCCATGCTATGACTTCACACACCTCCATTCTCTGACTTGACACACCTCCATTCTGAGATCACACACCTCCATTCTGTGATTTCACACACTTCCATTCTATGACTTCACACACCTCAATTCTGTGACTTCACACACCTCCATTCTGAGTTCACACACCTCCTTTCTGTGACTTCACACACCTCCATTCTGTGACTTCACACACCTCCGTTCTGTGACTTCACACACCTCCATTCTATGACTTCACACACCTCCATTTTATGACTTCACACACCTCCATTCTGTGACTTCACACACCTCCATTCTATGACTTCACACACCTCCATTCTGTGACTTCACACACCTCCATTCTGTCTTCACACACCTCCATTGTATGACTTCACCCACCTCCATTCTGTGACTTCAAACACCTCCCATTCTATGACTTCACACACCTCCATTGTGACTTCACACACCTCTATTCTATGAGTTCACACACCTCCATTCTGACTTCACAAACCTCCATTCTATGACTTCACAGACGTCGAATCTGTGAATTCACTCACCTCCACTCTATGACTTCACACTCCTCCATTCCATGACTTCCCACACCTCCTTTCTATGACTTCACCCACCCCATTCTATGACTTCACACCTCCAATCTGACTTCACACACCTCCATTATGTGACTTCACACACCTCCATTCTATGAGTTCACACACCTCCATTTTGACTTCACACACCTCCATTCTATGACTTCATACACCTTCATTCTTACTTCAGACACATCCATTCTATGACTTCAGACACCTCCATTCTAGAACTTCACACACCTCCATTCTATGACTTCACACACCTCCATTCTGTGACTTCAAACACCTCCATTGTGAGTTCACACACCTCCATTCTGTGACTTCACATAATTCCATTGTGACGTCACACACCTCCATTCTATGACTTCACACACCTCCATTCTATGACTTCACACACCTCCATTCTGACTTCATGCACCTCCATTCTATGACTTCACAGACCTCGAATCTGTAACTTCACTCACATCCATTCTATGACTTCATACTCTTCATTCTATGACTTCCCATACCTCCTTTCTATGACTTCACCCACCTCCATTCTATGACTTCACACCTCCATTCTGACTTCACACACCTCCATTCTGTGAATTCACACACCTCCATTCTATGTCTTCCCACACCTCTTTTGTGACTTCACACACCTCCATTCTATGAGTTCACACACCTCCATTTTGACTTCACACACCTCCATACTATGCCTTCACACACCTCCATCTATGACTTCCCATACCTCCATTCTGAGTACACACACCTCCATTCTGTGATTCACACACCTCCATTCTGACTTCACACACCTCCAATGTATGACTTCACACACGTCCATTCTGTGATTTCACACACTTCCATTGTGAGGTCACACACTTCCATTCTATGAGTTCACACACCTCCATTCTAGGACTTCACACACCTCCATTCTGACATCACACACCTCCATTCTATGACTTCACAAACCTCGAATCTGTGACTTCACTCACCTCCACTCTATGACTTCACACTCCTCCATTCTATGACTTCCCACACCTCCTTTCTATGACTTCACCCACCTCCATTCTATGACTTCACACCTCCATTCTGACTTCACACACCTTCATTCTTACTTCAGAAACATCCATTCTATGACCCCACACACATCCATTCTATAACTTCATAAACCTCCATTCTGTGACTTCGCACACCTCCATTCTGAGTTCACTCATCTCCATTCTGTGACTTCATACACCTCCATTCTGACTTCACACAACGCCATTCTATGGCTTCACACACTTCCATTCTATGATTTCACACACATCCATTCTGTGACTTCACACACCTCCATTGTGAGTTCACACACTTCCATTCTGTGACTTCACACACCTCCATTCTGTGACTTCACACACCTCCATTCTATGACTTCATGCACCTCAATTTTATGACTTCAGACACCACCATTCTGTGACTTCACACCTCCATTCTATGACTTCACGCAACTCCATTCTATGACTTCACACACCTCCATTCTATGACTTCACACACCTCCATTCTATGACTTCACACACCTGCATTGTGACTTCACACACCTCCAGTCTATGTGTTCACACACCTGCATTTTGACTTCACACACCTACATTCTATGACTTCACACACATCCATTCTGTCTTCACACACCTCCATTCTATGATTTCACACACTTCCATTCTATGACTTCACATACCTCCATTCTATGACTTCACACACCTCATTTCTGAGTTGACACACCTCCATTCTCTGATATCACACACCTCCAATCTGACTTAACACACCTCCATTCTATGACTTCACACACCTCCATTGTGACTTCACACACCTCCATTCTATGAGTTCACACACTTCCATTCTGACTTCACACACCTCCATTCTGTGACTTCACAGATCCATTCTGACTTCACACACCTCCATTTGTGAATTCACACACCACAATTTTGACTTAACACACCTCCATTCTGTGACTTCACACACCTCCATTCTGTGACTTCACACAGCTCCATCTTGAGTTCACAAACTTCCATTCTGTGAATTCACACACCTCCATTCTATGACTTTACACACTTCCATTCTATGATTTCACACACCTCCATTCTGTGACTTCACACACCTCAATTTTGAGTTCACACACTTACATTCTGTGACTTTACACACTTCCATTCTATGACTTCACACACCTCCGTTCTGCGACTTCACACACCTCCATTGTGTGTTCACACACTTCCATTCTGTGACTTCACACACTTCCATTCTGTGACTTCACACACCTCCATTCTATGACTTTACACACTTCCATTCTATGACTTCACACACCTCCATTCTGCGACTTCACACACCTCCATTGTGTGTTCACACACTTCCATTCTGTGACTTCACACACTTCCATTCTCTGACTTCACAAACCTCCATTCTGTGACTTCACACAGCTCCATTCTGTGACTTCACACACCTCCATTCTATGACTTCACACAATTCCATTCTGTGACTTCACACAGCTACATCGTGAGTTACAAACTTCCATTCTGTGACTTCACACACCTCCATTCTGTGACTTCACACACTTCCCATTCTGTGACTTCACACACCTCCATTCTGACTTCACACATCTCCATTATATGACTTCACACACCTCCATTCTGTGACTACACACCTCCATTCCATGACTTCACACACTTCCATTGTGACATCACACTCCTCCATTCTATGACTTCACACACCTCCATTCTATGACTTCACACACCTCCATTCTGACTTCACGCACCTCCATTCTATGACTTCACAGACCTCGAATCTGTAACTTCACTCACCTCCACTCTATGACTTCACACTCTTCCATTCTATGACTTCCCATACCTCCTTTCTATGACTTCACCCACCTCCATTCTATGACTTCACACTCCATTCTGACTTCACACACCTCCATTCTGTGAATTCACACACCTCCATTCTATGAGTTCACACACCTCCATTTTGACTTCACACACCTCCATTCTGTGAATTCACACACCTCCATTCTATGAGTTCACACACCTCCAATGTATGACTTCACACACCTCCATTCTGTGATTTCACACACTTCCATTGTGACGGCACACGCTTCCATTCTATGAGTTCACACACCTCCATTCTAGGACTTCACACACCTCCATTCTGACATCACACACCTCCATTCTATGACTTCACAGACCTCGAATCTGTGACTTCACTCACCTCCACTCTATGACTTCACACTCCTCCATTCTATGACTTCCCACACCTCCTTTCTATGACTTCACCCACCTCTATTCTATGACTTCACACCTCCATTCTGACTTCACACACCTCCATTCTGTGACTTCACACACCTCCATTCTATGACTTCAGACACCTCCAATCTATGACTTCACACACCTTCATTCTTACTTCAGAAACATCCATCTATGACCTCACACACATCCATTCTATAACTTCATAAACTTCCATTCTGTGACTTCCCACAACTCCATTCTGAGTTCACTCATCTCCATTCTGTGACTTCATACACCTCCATTCTGACTTCACACAACGCCATTCTATGGCTTCACATACTTCCATTCTATGATTTCACACACATCCATTCTGTGACTTCACACAACTCCATTGTGAGTTCACAACTTCCATTCTCTGACTTCACACACCTCCATTCTGTGACTTCACACCTCCATTCTATGACTTCACGCAACTCCATTCTATGACTTCACACACCTCCATTCTATGACTTCTCACACCTCCATTCTATGACTTCACACACCTGCATTGTGACTTCACACACCTCCATTCTATGTGTTCACACACCTGCATTGTGACTTCACACACCTACATTCTATGACTTCACACACCTCCATTCTGCGACTTCACACACCTCCATTGTGAGTTCACACACTTCCATTTTGTGACTTCACACACCTCCATTCTGACTTCACGCACCTCCATTCTATGACTTCACAGACCTCGAATCTGTAACTTCACTCACCTCCACTCTATGACTTCACACTCTACCATTCTATGACTTCCCATACCTCCTTTCTATGACTTCACCCACCTCCATTCTATGACTTCACACCTCCATTCTGACTTCACACACCTCCATTCTGTGAATTCACACACCTCCATTCTATGAGTTCACACACCTCCATTTTGACTTCACACACCTCCATTCTATGACTTCACACACCTTCATTCTTACTTGAGAAACATCCATTCTATGACTTCACACACCTACATTCTATGACTTCACACACCTCCATTCTGTGACTTCACACACCTCCATTCTATGTCTTCACACACCTCATTTGTGACTTCACACACCTCCATTCTATGAGTTCACACACCTCCATTTTGACTTCACACACCTCCATACTATGCCTTCACACACCTCCATCTATGACTTCCCACACCTCGATTCTGAGTACACACACCTCCATTCTGTGATTCACACACCTCCATTCTGACTTCACACACCTCCAATGTATGACTTCACACACGTCCATTCTGTGATTTCACACACTTCCATTGTGAGGTCACACACTTCCATTCTATGAGTTCACACACCTCCATTCTAGGACTTCACACACCTCCATTCTGACATCACACACCTCCATTCTATGACTTCACAGACTTCGAATCTGTGCCTTCACTCACCTCCACTCTATGACTTCACACTCCTCCATTCTATGACTTCCCACACCTCCTTTCCATGACTTCACCCACCTCTATTCTATGACTTCACACCTCCATTCTGACTTCACACACCTTCATTCTTACTTCAGAAACATCCATTCTATGACCTCACACACATCCATTCTATAACTTCATAAACCTCCATTCTGTGACTTCGCACACCTCCATTCTGAGTTCACTCATCTCCATTCTGTGACTTCATACACCTCCATTCTCTCTTCACACAACGCCATTCTATTGCTTCACACACTTCCATTCTATGATTTCACACACATCCATTCTGTGACTTCACACACCTCCATTGTGAGTTCACACACTTCCATTCTGTGACTTCACACACCTCCATTCTGTGACTTCACACACCTCCATTCTATGACTTCACGCAACTCCATTCTATGACTTCACACACCTCCATTCTATGACTTCACACACCTCCATTCTATGACTTCACACACCTGCATTGTGACTTCACACTCCTCCAGTCTATGTGTTCACACACCTGCATTGTGACTTCACACACCTACATTCTATGACTTCACACACATCCATTCTGTCTTCACACACCTCCATTCTATGATTTCACACACTTCCATTCTATGACTTCACATACCTCCATTCTATGACTTCACACACCTCATTTTTGAGTTGACACACCTCCATTCTCTGATATCACACACCTCCAATCTGACTTAACACACCTCCATTCTATGACTTCACACACCTCCATTGTGACTTCACACACCTCCATTCTATGAGTTCACACACTTCCATTCTGACTTCACACACCTCCATTCTGTGACTTCACACAGCTCCATTCTGACTTCACACACCTCCATTTGTGAATTAACACACCACAATTTTGACATAACACACCTCCATTCTGTGACTTCACACACCTCCATTCTGTGACTTCACACAGCTCCATCTTGAGTTCACAAACTTCCATTCTGTGAATTCACACACCTCCATTCTATGACTTTACACACTTCCATTCTATGATTTCACACACCTCCATTCTGTGACTTCACACACCTCAATTGTGAGTTCACACACTTACATTCTGTGACTTTACACACCTCCATTCTGTGACTTCACACACCTCCATTCTAAGACTTTACACATTTCCATTCTATTACTTCACACAGCTCCATTCTGCGACTTCACACACCTCCATCGTGTGTTCACACACTTCCATTCTGTGACTTCACACACTTCCATTTTGTGACTTCACACACCTCCATTCTGTGACTTCACACACCTCCATTCTGTGACTTCACACACCTCCATTCTATGACTTCACACAATTCCATTCTGTGACTTCACACAACTACATCGTGAGTTTACAATCTTCCATTCTGTGACTTCACACACCTCCATTCTGTGACTTCACACACTTCCATTCTGTGACTTCACACACCTCCATTCTGACTTCACACATCTCCATTATATGACTTCACACACCTCCATTCTGTGACTACACACCTCCATTCTATGACTTCACAAACTTCGATTGTGACGTCACACTCCTCCATTCTATGACTTCACACACCTCCACTCTATGACTTCACACACCTCCATTCTGACTTCACGCACCTCCATTCTATGACTTCACAGACCTCGAATCTGTAACTTCACTCACCTCCACTCTATGACTTCACACTCTTCCATTCTATGACTTCCCATACCTCCTTTCTATGACTTCACCCACCTCCATTCTATGACTTCACACTTCCATTCTGACTTCACACACCTCCATTCTGTGAATTCACACACCTCCATTCTATGAGTTCACACACCTCCATTTTGACTTCACACACCTCCATTCTATGACTTCACACCTCCATTCTGACTTCACACACCTCCATTCTGTGAATTCACACACCTCCATTCTATGAGTTCACACACCTCCATTTTGACTTCACACACCTCCATTCTATGACTTCACACACCTTCATTCTTACTTGAGAAACATCCATTCTATGACTTCACACACCTCCATTCTATGACTTCACACACCTCCATTCTGGGACTTCACACACCTCCATTCTATGTCTTCACACACCTCCTTTGTGACTTCACACACCTCCATTCTATGAGTTCACACACCTCCATTTCGACTTCACACAGCTCCATAGTATGCCTTCACACACCTCCATCTATGACTTCCCACACCTCCATTCTGCGTTCACACACCTCCATTCTGTGATTCACACACCTCAATTCTGACTTCACACTCCTCCAATGTATGACTTCACACACCTCCATTCTGTGATTTCACACACTTCCATTGTGACGTCACACACTTCCATTCTATGAGTTCACACACCTCCATTCTAGGACTTCACACACCTCCATTCTGACATCACTCACCTCCATTCTATGACTTCACAGACCTCGAATCTGTGACTTCACTCACCTCCACTCTATGACTTCACACTCCTCCATTCTATGACTTCCCACACCTCCTTTCTATGACTTCACCCACCTCTATTCTATGACTTCACACCTCCATTCTGACTTCACACACCTCCATTCTGTGACTTCACACACCTCCATTTTATGACTTCACACACCTCCATTCTGTGACTTCACACACCTCGATTCTATGACTTTACACACTTCGATTCTATGACTTCACACACCTCCATTCTGTGACTTCACACACCTCCATTCTGTGACTTCACACACCTCCATTCTGTGACTTCACACACCTCCATTCTGTGACTTCACACACCTCCATTCTATGACTTCACACAACTCCATTCTGTGAATTAACACAGCTACATCGTGAGTTCACAAACTTCCATTCTGTGACATCACACACCTCCATTCTGTGACTTCACACACCTCCATTCTGTGACTTCACACACCTCCATTCTATGACTTCACACACCTCCATTCTATGATTTCACATGTCTCCATGCTATGACTTCACACACCTCCATTCTCTGACTTGACACACCTCCATTCTGAGATCACACACCTCCATTCTGTGATTTCACACACTTCCATTCTATGACTTCACACACCTCAATTCTGTGACTTCACACACCTCCATTCTGAGTTCACACACCTCCTTTCTGTGACTTCACACACCTCCATTCTGTGACTTCACACACCTCCGTTCTGTGACTTCACACACCTCCATTCTATGACTTCACACACCTCCATTTTATGACTTCACACACCTCCATTCTGTGACTTCACACACCTCCATTCTATGACTTCACACACCTCCATTCTGTGACTTCACACACCTCCATTCTGTCTTCACACACCTCCATTGTATGACTTCACCCACCTCCATTCTGTGACTTCAAACACCTCCATTCTATGACTTCACACACCTCCATTGTGACTTCACACACCTCTATTCTATGAGTTCACACACCTCCATTCTGACTTCACAAACCTCCATTCTATGACTTCACAGACGTCGAATCTGTGAATTCACTCACCTCCACTCTATGACTTCACACTCCTCCATTCCATGACTTCCCACACCTCCTTTCTATGACTTCACCCACCCCATTCTATGACTTCACACCCCCAATCTGACTTCACACACCTCCATTATGTGACTTCACACACCTCCATTCTATGAGTTCACACACCTCCATTTTGACTTCACACACCTCCATTCTATGACTTCATACACCTTCATTCTTACTTCAGACACATCCATTCTATGACTTCAGACACCTCCATTCTAGAACTTCACACACCTCCATTCTATGACTTCACACACCTCCATTCTGTGACTTCAAACACCTCCATTGTGAGTTCACACACCTCCATTCTGTGAATTCACACACCTCCATTCTATGACTTTACACACTTCCATTCTATAACTTCACACACCTCCATTCCTCGTTTCACACACCTCCATTGTGAGGTCACACACTGCCATTCTGTGACTTCACACACCTCCATTCTGTGACTTCACACACCTCCATTCTGTGACTACACACACCTCCATTCTGTGACTTCACACACCTCCATTCTATGACTTCACAAAACTCCATTCTGTGACTTCACACAGCTACATCGTGAGTTCACAAACTTCCATTCTGTGACTTCACACACCTCCACTCTGTGACTTCACACACCTCCATTCTATGACTTCACACACCTCCATTCTATGACTACACACACCTGCATTCTATGATTTCACATATCTCCATGCTATGACTTCACACACCTCCATTCTATGACTTCACACAACTCCATTCTGTGACTTCACACACCTCCATTGTGAGTTCACACACTTCCATTCTGTGACTTCACACACCTCCATTCTGTGACTTCACACACCTCCATTGTGAGTTCACACACTTCCATTCTGTGACTTCACACACCTCCATTCTGTGACTTCACACACCTCCATTCTGTGACTTCACACACCTCCATTGTGAGTTCACACACTTCCACTCTGTGACTTCACACAACTCCATTTGTGACTTCACACACCTCCATTCTGTGACTTCACACAGCTCCATCTTGAGTTCACAAACTTCCATTCTGTGAATTCACACACCTCCATTCTATGACTTTACACCCTTCCATTCTATGATTTCACACACCTCCATTCTGTGACTTCACACACCTCCATTGTGAGTTCACACACTTACATTCTGTGACTTCATACACCTCCATTCTGTGACTTCACACCCCTCATTGTATGACTTTACACACTTCCATCCTATGTCTTCACACACCTCCATTCTGCGACTTCACACACCTCCATTGTGAGTTCACACACATCCATTCTGTGACTTCACACACCTCCATTCTGTGACTTCACACACCTCCATTCTGTGACTTCACACAACTCCATTCTATGACTTCACACAATTCCATTCTGTGACTTCACACAGCTACATCGTGAGTTTACAAACTTCCATTCTGTGACTTCACACAACTCCATTCTGTGACTTCACACACCTCCATTCTGTGACTTCACACACCTCCATTCTATGACTTCACACAACTCCATTCTGTGACTTCACACACCTACATTGTGAGTTCACACACTTCCATTCTGTAAATTCACACACCTCTATGCTGTGACTTCACACACCTTCATTCTGTGACTTCACACACCTCCATTCTGTGACTTCACACACCTCCATTCTATGACTTCACACACCTCCATTCTGTGACTTCACACACCTCCATTCTTTCTTCACACACCTCCATTCTATGACTTCACCCACCTCCATTCTGTGACTTCAAACACCTCCATTCTATGACTTCACACACCTCCATTGTGACTTCACACACCTCCATTCTATGAGTTCACACACCTCCATTCTGACTTCACAAACCTCCATTCTATGACTTCACAGACCTCGAATCTGTGACTTCACTCACCTCCACTCTATGACTTCACACTGCTCCATTCTAGGACTTCCCACACCTCCTTTCTATGACTTCAACCACCCCCTTCTATGACTTCACACCTCCATTCTGACTTCACACACCTCCATTATGTGACTTCACACACCTCCATTCTATGAGTTCACACACCTCCATTTTGACTTCACACCTCCATTCTATGACTTCACACACCTTCATTCTTACTTCAGACACATCCATTCTATAACTTCACACACCTCCATTCTATGACTTCACACACCTCCATTCTATGAATTCACACACCTCCATTCTGTGACTTCACACACCTCCATTGTGAGTTCAAACACTTCCATTCTGTGACTTCACACACCTCCATTCTGTGACTTCACACACCTCCATTGTGAGTTCACACACTTCCATTCTGTGACTTCACACACCTCCATTCTGTGACTTCACACACCTCCATTGTGAGTTCACACACTTCCATTCTGTGACTTCACACAACTCCATTCTGTGACTTCACACACCTCCATTCTGTGACTTCACACACTCCATCTTGAGTTCACAAACTTCCATTCTGTGAATTCACACACCTCCATTCTATGACTTTGCACACTTCCATTCTATGATTTCACACACCTCCATTCTGTGACTTCACACACCTCCATTGTGAGTTCACACACTTACATTCTGTGACTTCACACACCTCCATTCTGTGACTACACACACATCCAATCTATGACTTTACACACTTCCATTCTATGACTTCACACACCTCCATTCTGCGACTTCACACACCACCATTGTGAGTTCACACACTTCCATTCTATGACTTCACACACCTCCATTCTGTGACTTCACACACCTCCATTCTGTGACTTCACACACCTCCATTCTATGACTTCACACAATTCCATTCTGTGACTTCACACAGCTACATCGTGAGTTTACAAACTTCCATTCTGTGACTTCATACACCTCCATTCTGTGACTTCACACACATCCGTTCAGTGACTTCACACACCTCCATTCTATGACTTCACACAACTCCATTCTGTGACTTCACACACCTGCATTGTGAGTTCACACACTTCCATTCTGTAACTTCACACACCTCTATTCTGTGACTTCACACACCTCCATTCTGTGACTTCACACACCTCCATTCTGTGACTTCACACACCTCCATTCTATGACTTCACACACCTCCATTCTGTGACTTCACACAGCTCCATCTTGAGTTCACAAACTTCCATTCTGTGACTTCAGACACCTCCATTCTGTGACTTCACACACCTCCATTCTGTGACTTCACACACCTACATTCTATGGCTTCACACACCTCCATTCTATGATTTCACATATCTCCATTCTATGACCTCACACAACTCCATTCTCTGACTTGACACACCTCCATTCTGAGATCACACAAATCCATTCTGTGACTTCACACACCTCCATTCTATGACTTCACACACCTCCATTCTGTGACTTCACACACCTCCATTCCATGAGTTCACACACCTCCATTCTGACTTCACATACCTCCATTCTATGACTTCACACACCTCCATTCTGACTTCACACAGCTCCATTCTGTGACTTCACAAAACTCCATTCTATGATTTCACATATCTCCATACTATGACTTCACACACCTCCATTATGACTTTACATACCTCCATTCTGAGTTCACACACTTCCATTCTGTGACTTCACACACCTCCATTCTGACTTCACACATCTCCATTATATGACTTCACACACCTCCATTCTGTGACTACACACCTCCATTCTATGACTTCATACACTTCCATTGTGACGTCACACACCTCCATTCTATGACTTCACCCACCTCCATTCTATGACTTCACACATCCATTCTGACTTCACACACCTCCATTCTGTGAATTCACACACCTCCATTCTATGAGTTCACACACCTCCATTTTGACTTCACACACCTCCATTCTATGACTTCACACAACTTCATTCTTACTTGAGAAACATCCATTCTATGACTTCACACACCTCCATTCTATGACTTCACACACCTCCATTCTGTGAGTTCACACACCTCCATTCTATGTCTTCACACACCTCCTTTGTGACTTCACACACCTCCATTCTATGAGTTCACACACCTCCATTTTGACTTCACACACCCCCATACTATGTCTTCACACACCTCCATCTATGACTTCCCACACCTCCATTGTGAGTTCACACACCTCCATTCTGTGATTCACACACCACCATTCTGACTTCACACACCTCCAATGTATGACTTCACACACGTCCATTCTGTGATTTCACACACTTCCCTTGTGACGTCACACACTTCCATTCTATGAGTTCACACACCTCCATTCTAGGACTTCACACACCTCCATTCTGACATCACACACCTCCATTCTATGACTTCACAGACCTCGAATCTGTGACTTCACTCACCTCCACTCTATGACTTCACACTCCTCCATTCCATGACTTCCCACACCTCCTTTCTAAGACTTCACCCACCTCTATTCTATGACTTCACACCTCCATTCTGACTTCACACTCTTCCTTTCTGTGACTTCACACACCTCCATTCTATGACTTCAGACATCTCCATTCTATGACTTCACACACCTTCATTCTTACTTCAGAAACATCCATTCTATGACCTCACACACATCCATTCTATAACTTCATAAACCTCCATTCTGTGACTTCGCACACCTCCATTCTGTGACTTCACACACCTCCATTCTGTGACTTCACACACCTCCATTCTATGACTTCACACAACTCCATTCTGTGACTTCACACAGCTACATCGTGAGTTTACAAACTTCCATTCTGTGACTTCACACACCTCCATTCTATGACTTCACACACCTCCGTTCTATGATTTCACATATCTCCATGCTATGACTTCACACACCTCCATTCTCTGACATTACACACCTCCATTATGAGATCACACACCTCCATTCTGTGACTTCACACACTTCCTTTCTATGACTTCACACACCTCAATTCTGTGACTTCACACAGCTCCATCTTGAGTTCACAAACTTCCATTCTGTGAATTCACACACCTCCATTCTATGACTTTACACACTTCCATTCTATGATTTCACACACCTCCATTCTGTGACTTAACACACCTCCATTGTTAGTTCACACAATTACATTCTGTGACTTCACACACCTCCATTCTGTGACTTCACACACCTGCATTCTATGAGTTCACACACCTCCATTTTGACTTCACAAACCTCCATTCTATGATTTCACACACCTCCATTCTGTGACCACACACCTCCATTGTGAGTACCCACACTTCCATTCTGTGACTTCACACACCTCCATTGTGAGTTAACACACTTCCATTCTGAGACTTCACACACGTCAATTCTGTGACTTCTCACACCTCCATTGTGAGTTCACACACTTACATTCTGTGACTTCACACACCTCGATTCTATGACTTTACACACTTCCATTCTATGACTTCACACACCTCCATTCTGCGACTTCACACACCTCCATTGTGAGTTCACACACTACCATTCTGTGACTTCACACACCTCCATTCTGTGACTTCACACACCTCCATTCTGTGACTTCACACACCTCCATTCTGTGACTTCACACACCTCCATTCTATGACTTCACACAACTCCATTCTGTGACTTAACACAGCTACATCGTGAGTTCACAAACTTCCATTCGGTGACATCACACACCTCCATTCTGTGACTTCACACACCTCCATTCTGTGACTTCACAAACCTCCATTCTATGATTCACACACCTCCATTCTATGATTTCACATATCTCCATGCTATGACTTCACACACCTCCATTCTCTGACTTGACACACCTCCATTCTGAGATCACAAACCTCCATTCTGTGAATTCACACACCTCCATTCTGTGACTTCACACACCTCCATTCTATGACTTCACACACCTTAATTCTGTGACTTCACACACCTCCATTCTGAGTTCACACACCTCCATTCTGTGACTTCACACACCTCCATTCTATGACTTCACACACCTCCATTCTGTGACTTCACACACCTCCATTCTGTCTTCACACACCTCCATTCTATGACTTCACCCACCTCCATTCTGTGACTTCAAACACCTCCATTCTATGACTTCACACACCTCCATTGTGACTTCACACACCTCCATTCTATGAGTTCACACACCTCCATTCTGACTTCACACACCTCCATTCTGTGACTTCACACACCTCAATTTTGAGTTCACACACTTACATTCTGTGACTTTACACACTTCCATTCTATGACTTCACACACCTCCGTTCTGCGACTTCACACACCTCCATTGTGTGTTCACACACTTCCATTCTGTGACTTCACACACTTCCATTCTGTGACTTCACACACCTCCATTCTATGACTTTACACACTTCCATTCTATGACTTCACACACCTCCATTCTGCGACTTCACACACCTCCATTGTGTGTTCACACACTTCCATTCTGTGACTTCACACACTTCCATTCTGTGACTTCACAAACCTCCATTCTGTGACTTCACACAGCTCCATTCTGTGACTTCACACACCTCCATTCTATGACTTCACACAATTCCATTCTGTGACTTCACACAGCTACATCGTGAGTTAACAAACTTCCATTCTGTGACTTCACACACCTCCATTCTGTGACTTCACACACTTCCATTCTGTGACTTCACACACCTCCATTCTGACTTCACACATCTCCATTATATGACTTCACACACCTCCATTCTGTGACTACACACCTCCATTCCATGACTTCACACACTTCCATTGTGACATCACACTCCTCCATTCTATGACTTCACACACCTCCATTCTATGACTTCACACACCTCCATTCTGACTTCACGCACCTCCATTCTATGACTTCACAGACCTCGAATCTGTAACTTCACTCACCTCCACTCTATGACTTCACACTCTTCCATTCTATGACTTCCCATACCTCCTTTCTATGACTTCACCCACCTCCATTCTATGACTTCACACCTCCATTCTGACTTCACACACCTCCATTCTGTGAATTCACACACCTCCATTCTATGAGTTCACACACCTCCATTTTGACTTCACACACCTCCATTCTGTGAATTCACACACCTCCATTCTATGAGTTCACACACCTCCAATGTATGACTTCACACACCTCCATTCTGTGATTTCACACACTTCCATTGTGACGGCACACGCTTCCATTCTATGAGTTCACACACCTCCATTCTAGGACTTCACACACCTCCATTCTGACATCACACACCTCCATTCTATGACTTCACAGACCTCGAATCTGTGACTTCACTCACCTCCACTCTATGACTTCACACTCCTCCATTCTATGACTTCCCACACCTCCTTTCTATGACTTCACCCACCTCTATTCTATGACTTCACACCTCCATTCTGACTTCACACACCTCCATTCTGTGACTTCACACACCTCCATTCTATGACTTCAGACACCTCCAATCTATGACTTCACACACCTTCATTCTTACTTCAGAAACATCCATCTATGACCTCACACACATCCATTCTATAACTTCATAAACCTCCATTCTGTGACTTCCCACAACTCCATTCTGAGTTCACTCATCTCCATTCTGTGACTTCATACACCTCCATTCTGACTTCACACAACGCCATTCTATGGCTTCACAAACTTCCATTCTATGATTTCACACACATCCATTCTGTGACTTCACACAACTCCATTGTGAGTTCACAACTTCCATTCTCTGACTTCACACACCTCCATTCTGTGACTTCACACCTCCATTCTATGACTTCACGCAACTCCATTCTATGACTTCACACACCTCCATTCTATGACTTCTCACACCTCCATTCTGTGACTTCACACACCTGCATTGTGACTTCACACACCTCCATTCTATGTGTTCACACACCTGCATTGTGACTTCACACACCTACATTCTATGACTTCACACACCTCCATTCTGTGACTTCACACACCTCCATTCTATGTCTTCACACACCTCATTTGTGACTTCACACACCTCCATTCTATGAGTTCACACACCTCCATTTTGACTTCACACACCTCCATACTATGCCTTCACACACCTCCATCTATGACTTCCCACACCTCGATTCTGAGTACACACACCTCCATTCTGTGATTCACACACCTCCATTCTGACTTCACACACCTCCAATGTATGACTTCACACACGTCCATTCTGTGATTTCACACACTTCCATTGTGAGGTCACACACTTCCATTCTATGAGTTCACACACCTCCATTCTAGGACTTCACACACCTCCATTCTGACATCACACACCTCCATTCTATGACTTCACAGACTTCGAATCTGTGCCTTCACTCACCTCCACTCTATGACTTCACACTCCTCCATTCTATGACTTCCCACACCTCCTTTCCATGACTTCACCCACCTCTATTCTATGACTTCACACCTCCATTCTGACTTCACACACCTTCATTCTTACTTCAGAAACATCCATTCTATGACCTCACACACATCCATTCTATAACTTCATAAACCTCCATTCTGTGACTTCGCACACCTCCATTCTGAGTTCACTCATCTCCATTCTGTGACTTCATACACCTCCATTCTCTCTTCACACAACGCCATTCTATTGCTTCACACACTTCCATTCTATGATTTCACACACATCCATTCTGTGACTTCACACACCTCCATTGTGAGTTCACACACTTCCATTCTGTGACTTCACACACCTCCATTCTGTGACTTCACACACCTCCATTCTATGACTTCACAGACCTCGAATCTGTAACTTCACTCACCTCCACTCTATGACTTCACACTCTACCATTCTATGACTTCCCATACCTCCTTTCTATGACTTCACCCACCTCCATTCTATGACTTCACACCTCCATTCTGACTTCACACACCTCCATTCTGTGAATTCACACACCTCCATTCTATGAGTTCACACACCTCCATTTTGACTTCACACACCTCCATTCTATGACTTCACACACCTTCATTCTTACTTGAGAAACATCCACTCTATGACTTCACACACCTACATTCTATGACTTCACACACCTCCATTCTGTGACTTCACACACCTCCATTCTATGTCTTCACACACCTCATTTGTGACTTCACACACCTCCATTCTATGAGTTCACACACCTCCATTTTGACTTCACACACCTCCATACTATGCCTTCACACACCTCCATCTATGACTTCCCACACCTCGATTCTGAGTACACACACCTCCATTCTGTGATTCACACACCTCCATTCTGACTTCACACACCTCCAATGTATGACTTCACACACGTCCATTCTGTGATTTCACACACTTCCATTGTGAGGTCACACACTTCCATTCTATGAGTTCACACACCTCCATTCTAGGACTTCACACACCTCCATTCTGACATCACACACCTCCATTCTATGACTTCACAGACTTCGAATCTGTGCCTTCACTCACCTCCACTCTATGACTTCACACTCCTCCATTCTATGACTTCCCACACCTCCTTTCCATGACTTCACCCACCTCTATTCTATGACTTCACACCTCCATTCTGACTTCACACACCTTCATTCTTACTTCAGAAACATCCATTCTATGACCTCACACACATCCATTCTATAACTTCATAAACCTCCATTCTGTGACTTCGCACACCTCCATTCTGAGTTCACTCATCTCCATTCTGTGACTTCATACACCTCCATTCTCTCTTCACACAACGCCATTCTATTGCTTCACACACTTCCATTCTATGATTTCACACACATCCATTCTGTGACTTCACACACCTCCATTGTGAGTTCACACACTTCCATTCTGTGACTTCACACACCTCCATTCTGTGACTTCACACACCTCCATTCTATGACTTCACGCAACTCCATTCTATGACTTCACACACCTCCATTCTATGACTTCACACACCTCCATTCTATGACTTCACACACCTGCATTGTGACTTCACACTCCTCCAGTCTATGTGTTCACACACCTGCATTGTGACTTCACACACCTACATTCTATGACTTCACACACATCCATTCTGTCTTCACACACCTCCATTCTATGATTTCACACACTTCCATTCTATGACTTCACATACCTCCATTCTATGACTTCACACACCTCATTTTTGAGTTGACACACCTCCATTCTCTGATATCACACACCTCCAATCTGACTTAACACACCTCCATTCTATGACTTCACACACCTCCATTGTGACTTCACACACCTCCATTCTATGAGTTCACACACTTCCATTCTGACTTCACACACCTCCATTCTGTGACTTCACACAGCTCCATTCTGACTTCACACACCTCCATTTGTGAATTAACACACCACAATTTTGACATAACACACCTCCATTCTGTGACTTCACACACCTCCATTCTGTGACTTCACACAGCTCCATCTTGAGTTCACAAACTTCCATTCTGTGAATTCACACACCTCCATTCTATGACTTTACACACTTCCATTCTATGATTTCACACACCTCCATTCTGTGACTTCACACACCTCAATTGTGAGTTCACACACTTACATTCTGTGACTTTACACACCTCCATTCTGTGACTTCACACACCTCCATTCTAAGACTTTACACATTTCCATTCTATTACTTCACACAGCTCCATTCTGCGACTTCACACACCTCCATTGTGTGTTCACACACTTCCATTCTGTGACTTCACACACTTCCATTTTGTGACTTCACACACCTCCATTCTGTGACTTCACACACCTCCATTCTGTGACTTCACACACCTCCATTCTATGACTTCACGCAATTCCATTCTGTGACTTCACACAACTACATCGTGAGTTTACAATCTTCCATTCTGTGACTTCACACACCTCCATTCTGTGACTTCACACACTTCCATTCTGTGACTTCACACACCTCCATTCTGACTTCACACATCTCCATTATATGACTTCACACACCTCCATTCTGTGACTACACACCTCCATTCTATGACTTCACAAACTTCGATTGTGACGTCACACTCCTCCATTCTATGACTTCACACACCTCCACTCTATGACTTCACACACCTCCATTCTGACTTCACGCACCTCCATTCTATGACTTCACAGACCTCGAATCTGTAACTTCACTCACCTCCACTCTATGACTTCACACTCTTCCATTCTATGACTTCCCATACCTCCTTTCTATGACTTCACCCACCTCCATTCTATGACTTCACACTTCCATTCTGACTTCACACACCTCCATTCTGTGAATTCACACACCTCCATTCTATGAGTTCACACACCTCCATTTTGACTTCACACACCTCCATTCTATGACTTCACACCTCCATTCTGACTTCACACACCTCCATTCTGTGAATTCACACACCTCCATTCTATGAGTTCACACACCTCCATTTTGACTTCACACACCTCCATTCTATGACTTCACACACCTTCATTCTTACTTGAGAAACATCCATTCTATGACTTCACACACCTCCATTCTATGACTTCACACACCTCCATTCTGGGACTTCACACACCTCCATTCTATGTCTTCACACACCTCCTTTGTGACTTCACACACCTCCATTCTATGAGTTCACACACCTCCATTTTGACTTCACACAGCTCCATAGTATGCCTTCACACACCTCCATCTATGACTTCCCACACCTCCATTCTGCGTTCACACACCTCCATTCTGTGATTCACACACCTCAATTCTGACTTCACACTCCTCCAATGTATGACTTCACACACCTCCATTCTGTGATTTCACACACTTCCATTGTGACGTCACACACTTCCATTCTATGAGTTCACACACCTCCATTCTAGGACTTCACACAGCTCCATTCTGACATCACTCACCTCCATTCTATGACTTCACAGACCTCGAATCTGTGACTTCACTCACCTCCACTCTATGACTTCACACTCCTCCATTCTATGACTTCCCACACCTCCTTTCTATGACTTCACCCACCTCTATTCTATGACTTCACACCTCCATTCTGACTTCACACACCTCCATTCTGTGACTTCACACACCTCCATTTTATGACTTCACACACCTCCATTCTGTGACTTCACACACCTCGATTCTATGACTTTACACACTTCGATTCTATGACTTCACACACCTCCATTCTGTGACTTCACATACCTCCATTCTGTGACTTCACACACCTCCATTCTGTGACTTCACACACCTCCATTCTGTGACTTCACACACCTCCATTCTATGACTTCACACAACTCCATTCTGTGAATTAACACAGCTACATCGTGAGTTCACAAACTTCCATTCTGTGACATCACACACCTCCATTCTGTGACTTCACACACCTCCATTCTGTGACTTCACACACCTCCATTCTATGACTTCACACACCTCCATTCTATGATTTCACATGTCTCCATGCTATGACTTCACACACCTCCATTCTCTGACTTGACACACCTCCATTCTGAGATCACACACCTCCATTCTGTGATTTCACACACTTCCATTCTATGACTTCACACACCTCAATTCTGTGACTTCACACACCTCCATTCTGAGTTCACACACCTCCTTTCTGTGACTTCACACACCTCCATTCTGTGACTTCACACACCTCCGTTCTGTGACTTCACACACCTCCATTCTATGACTTCACACACCTCCATTCTATGACTTCACACACCTCCATTCTGTGACTTCACACACCTCCATTCTATGACTTCACACACCTCCATTCTGTGACTTCACACACCTCCATTCTGTCTTCACACACCTCCATTGTATGACTTCACCCACCTCCATTCTGTGACTTCAAACACCTCCATTCTATGACTTCACACACCTCCATTGTGACTTCACACACCTCTATTCTATGAGTTCACACACCTCCATTCTGACTTCACAAACCTCCATTCTATGACTTCACAGACGTCGAATCTGTGAATTCACTCACCTCCACTCTATGACTTCACACTCCTCCATTCCATGACTTCCCACACCTCCTTTCTATGACTTCACCCACCCCATTCTATGACTTCACACCTCCAATCTGACTTCACACACCTCCATTATGTGACTTCACACACCTCCATTCTATGAGTTCACACACCTCCATTTTGACTTCACACACCTCCATTCTATGACTTCATACACCTTCATTCTTACTTCAGACACATCCATTCTATGACTTCAGACACCTCCATTCTAGAACTTCACACACCTCCATTCTATGACTTCACACACCTCCATTCTGTGACTTCAAACACCTCCATTGTGAGTTCACACACCTCCATTCTGTGACTTCACACACCTCCATTCTGTGACTTCACACACCTCCATTCTATGACTTTACACACTTCCATTCTATAACTTCACACACCTCCATTCCTCGTTTCACACACCTCCATTGTGAGGTCACACACTGCCATTCTGTGACTTCACACACCTCCATTCTGTGACTTCACACACCTCCATTCTGTGACTACACACACCTCCATTCTGTGACTTCACACACCTCCATTCTATGACTTCACACAACTCCATTCTGTGACTTCACACAGCTACATCGTGAGTTCACAAACTTCCATTCTGTGACATCACACACCTCCACTCTGTGACTTCACACACCTCCATTCTATGACTTCACACACCTCCATTCTATGACTACACACACCTGCATTCTATGATTTCACATATCTCCATGCTATGACTTCACACACCTCCATTCTATGACTTCACACAACTCCATTCTGTGACTTCACACACCTCCATTGTGAGTTCACACACTTCCATTCTGTGACTTCACACACCTCCATTCTGTGACTTCACACACCTCCATTGTGAGTTCACACACTTCCATTCTGTGACTTCACACACCTCCATTCTGTGACTTCACACACCTCCATTCTGTGACTTCACACACCTCCATTGTGAGTTCACACACTTCCACTCTGTGACTTCACACAACTCCATTTGTGACTTCACACACCTCCATTCTGTGACTTCACACAGCTCCATCTTGAGTTCACAAACTTCCATTCTGTGAATTCACACACCTCCATTCTATGACTTTACACCCTTCCATTCTATGATTTCACACACCTCCATTCTGTGACTTCACACACCTCCATTGTGAGTTCACACACTTACATTCTGTGACTTCATACACCTCCATTCTGTGACTTCACACCCCTCATTGTATGACTTTACACACTTCCATCCTATGTCTTCACACACCTCCATTCTGCGACTTCACACACCTCCATTGTGAGTTCACACACATCCATTCTGTGACTTCACACACCTCCATTCTGTGACTTCACACACCTCCATTCTGTGACTTCAAACACCTCCATTCTATGACTTCACACACCTCCATTGTGACTTCACACACCTCCATTCTATGAGTTCACACACCTCCATTCTGACTTCACAAACCTCCATTCTATGACTTCACAGACCTCGAATCTGTGACTTCACTCACCTCCACTCTATGACTTCACACTGCTCCATTCTAGGACTTCCCACACCTCCTTTCTATGACTTCAACCACCCCCTTCTATGACTTCACACCTCCATTCTGACTTCACACACCTCCATTATGTGACTTCACACACCTCCATTTTATGAGTTCACACACCTCCATTTTGACTTCACACCTCCATTCTATGACTTCACACAACTCCATTCTGTGAATTAACACAGCTACATCGTGAGTTCACAAACTTCCATTCTGTGACATCACACACCTCCATTCTGTGACTTCACACACCTCCATTCTGTGACTTCACACACCTCCATTCTGTGACTTCACACACCTCCATTCTGTGACTTCACACACCTCCATTCTATGACTTCACACAACTCCATTCTGTGAATTAACACAGCTACATCGTGAGTTCACAAACTTCCATTCTGTGACATCACACACCTCCATTCTGTGACTTCACACACCTCCATTCTGTGACTTCACACACCTCCATTCTATGACTTCACACACCTCCATTCTATGATTTCACATGTCTCCATGCTATGACTTCACACACCTCCATTCTCTGACTTGACACACCTCCATTCTGAGATCACACACCTCCATTCTGTGATTTCACACACTTCCATTCTATGACTTCACACACCTCAATTCTGTGACTTCACACACCTCCATTCTGAGTTCACACACCTCCTTTCTGTGACTTCACACACCTCCATTTTGTGACTTCACACACCTCCGTTCTGTGACTTCACACACCTCCATTCTATGACTTCACACACCTCCATTCTATGACTTCACACACCTCCATTCTGTGACTTCACACACCTCCATTCTATGACTTCACACACCTCCATTCTGTGACTTCACACACCTCCATTCTGTCTTCACACACCTCCATTGTATGACTTCACCCACCTCCATTCTGTGACTTCAAACACCTCCATTCTATGACTTCACACACCTCCATTGTGACTTCACACACCTCTATTCTATGAGTTCACACACCTCCATTCTGACTTCACAAACCTCCATTCTATGACTTCACAGACGTCGAATCTGTGAATTCACTCACCTCCACTCTATGACTTCACACTCCTCCATTCCATGACTTCCCACACCTCCTTTCTATGACTTCACCCACCCCATTCTATGACTTCACACCTCCAATCTGACTTCACACACCTCCATTATGTGACTTCACACACCTCCATTCTATGAGTTCACACACCTCCATTTTGACTTCACACACCTCCATTCTATGACTTCATACACCTTCATTCTTACTTCAGACACATCCATTCTATGACTTCAGACACCTCCATTCTAGAACTTCACACACCTCCATTCTATGACTTCACACACCTCCATTCTGTGACTTCAAACACCTCCATTGTGAGTTCACACACCTCCATTCTGTGACTTCACACACCTCCATTCTGTGACTTCACACACCTCCATTCTATGACTTTACACACTTCCATTCTATAACTTCACACACCTCCATTCCTCGTTTCACACACCTCCATTGTGAGGTCACACACTGCCATTCTGTGACTTCACACACCTCCATTCTGTGACTTCACACACCTCCATTCTGTGACTACACACACCTCCATTCTGTGACTTCACACACCTCCATTCTATGACTTCACACAACTCCATTCTGTGACTTCACACAGCTACATCGTGAGTTCACAAACTTCCATTCTGTGACTTCACACACCTCCACTCTGTGACTTCACACACCTCCATTCTATGACTTCACACACCTCCATTCTATGACTACACACACCTGCATTCTATGATTTCACATATCTCCATGCTATGACTTCACACACCTCCATTCTATGACTTCACACAACTCCATTCTGTGACTTCACACACCTCCATTGTGAGTTCACACACTTCCATTCTGTGACTTCACACACCTCCATTCTGTGACTTCACACACCTCCATTGTGAGTTCACACACTTCCATTCTGTGACTTCACACACCTCCATTCTGTGACTTCACACACCTCCATTCTGTGACTTCACACACCTCCATTGTGAGTTCACACACTTCCACTCTGTGACTTCACACAACTCCATTTGTGACTTCACACACCTCCATTCTGTGACTTCACACAGCTCCATCTTGAGTTCACAAACTTCCATTCTGTGAATTCACACACCTCCATTCTATGACTTTACACCCTTCCATTCTATGATTTCACACACCTCCATTCTGTGACTTCACACACCTCCATTGTGAGTTCACACACTTACATTCTGTGACTTCATACACCTCCATTCTGTGACTTCACACCCCTCATTGTATGACTTTACACACTTCCATCCTATGTCTTCACACACCTCCATTCTGCGACTTCACACACCTCCATTGTGAGTTCACACACATCCATTCTGTGACTTCACACACCTCCATTCTGTGACTTCACACACCTCCATTCTGTGACTTCAAACACCTCCATTCTATGACTTCACACACCTCCATTGTGACTTCACACACCTCCATTCTATGAGTTCACACACCTCCATTCTGACTTCACAAACCTCCATTCTATGACTTCACAGACCTCGAATCTGTGACTTCACTCACCTCCACTCTATGACTTCACACTGCTCCATTCTAGGACTTCCCACACCTCCTTTCTATGACTTCAACCACCCCCTTCTATGACTTCACACCTCCATTCTGACTTCACACACCTCCATTATGTGACTTCACACACCTCCATTTTATGAGTTCACACACCTCCATTTTGACTTCACACCTCCATTCTATGACTTCACACACCTTCATTCTTACTTCAGACACATCCATTCTATAACTTCACACACCTCCATTCTATGACTTCACACACCTCCATTCTATGAATTCACACACCTCCATTCTGTGACTTCACACACCTCCATTGTGAGTTCAAACACTTCCATTCTGTGACTTCACACACCTCCATTCTGTGACTTCACACACCTCCATTGTGAGTTCACACACTTCCATTCTGTGACTTCACACACCTCCATTCTGTGACTTCACACACCTCCATTGTGAGTTCACACACTTCCATTCTGTGACTTCACACAACTCCATTCTGTGACTTCACACACCTCCATTCTGTGACTTCACACACTCCATCTTGAGTTCACAAACTTCCATTCTGTGAATTCACACACGTCCATTCTATGACTTTGCACACTTCCATTCTATGATTTCACACACCTCCATTCTGTGACTTCACACACCTCCATTGTGAGTTCACACACTTACATTCTGTGACTTCACACACCTCCATTCTGTGACTACACACACATCCAATCTATGACTTTACACACTTCCATTCTATGACTTCACACACCTCCATTCTGCGACTTCACACACCACCATTGTGAGTTCACACACTTCCATTCTATGACTTCACACACCTCCATTCTGTGACTTCACACACCTCCATTCTGTGACTTCACACACCTCCATTCTATGACTTCACACAATTCCATTCTGTGACTTCACACAGCTACATCGTGAGTTTACAAACTTCCATTCTGTGACTTCATACACCTCCATTCTGTGACTTCACACACATCCGTTCAGTGACTTCACACACCTCCATTCTATGACTTCACACAACTCCATTCTGTGACTTCACACACCTGCATTGTGAGTTCACACACTTCCATTCTGTAACTTCACACACCTCTATTCTGTGACTTCACACACCTCCATTCTGTGACTTCACACACCTCCATTCTGTGACTTCACACACCTCCATTCTATGACTTCACACACCTCCATTCTGTGACTTCACACAGCTCCATCTTGAGTTCACAAACTTCCATTCTGTGACTTCAGACACCTCCATTCTGTGACTTCACACACCTCCATTCTGTGACTTCACACACCTACATTCTATGGCTTCACACACCTCCATTCTATGATTTCACATATCTCCATTCTATGACCTCACACAACTCCATTCTCTGACTTGACACACCTCCATTCTGAGATCACACAAATCCATTCTGTGACTTCACACACCTCCATTCTATGACTTCACACACCTCCATTCTGTGACTTCACACACCTCCATTCCATGAGTTCACACACCTCCATTCTGACTTCACATACCTCCATTCTATGACTTCACACACCTCCATTCTGACTTCACACAGCTCCATTCTGTGACTTCACAAAACTCCATTCTATGATTTCACATATCTCCATACTATGACTTCACACACCTCCATTATGACTTTACATACCTCCATTCTGAGTTCACACACTTCCATTCTGTGACTTCACACACCTCCATTCTGACTTCACACATCTCCATTATATGACTTCACACACCTCCATTCTGTGACTACACACCTCCATTCTATGACTTCATACACTTCCATTGTGACGTCACACACCTCCATTCTATGACTTCACCCACCTCCATTCTATGACTTCACACATCCATTCTGACTTCACACACCTCCATTCTGTGAATTCACACACCTGCATTCTATGAGTTCACACACCTCCATTTTGACTTCACACACCTCCATTCTATGACTTCACACAACTTCATTCTTACTTGAGAAACATCCATTCTATGACTTCACACACCTCCATTCTGTGAGTTCACACACCTCCATTCTATGTCTTCACACACCTCCTTTGTGACTTCACACACCTCCATTCTATGAGTTCACACACCTCCATTTTGACTTCACACACCCCCATACTATGTCTTCACACACCTCCATCTATGACTTCCCACACCTCCATTGTGAGTTCACACACCTCCATTCTGTGATTCACACACCACCATTCTGACTTCACACACCTCCAATGTATGACTTCACACACGTCCATTCTGTGATTTCACACACTTCCCTTGTGACGTCACACACTTCCATTCTATGAGTTCACACACCTCCATTCTAGGACTTCACACACCTCCATTCTGACATCACACACCTCCATTCTATGACTTCACAGACCTCGAATCTGTGACTTCACTCACCTCCACTCTATGACTTCACACTCCTCCATTCCATGACTTCCCACACCTCCTTTCTAAGACTTCACCCACCTCTATTCTATGACTTCACACCTCCATTCTGACTTCACACTCTTCCTTTCTGTGACTTCACACACCTCCATTCTATGACTTCAGACATCTCCATTCTATGACTTCACACACCTTCATTCTTACTTCAGAAACATCCATTCTATGACCTCACACACATCCATTCTATAACTTCATAAACCTCCATTCTGTGACTTCGCACACCTCCATTCTGTGACTTCACACACCTCCATTCTGTGACTTCACACACCTCCATTCTATGACTTCACACAACTCCATTCTGTGACTTCACACAGCTACATCGTGAGTTTACAAACTTCCATTCTGTGACTTCACACACCTCCATTCTATGACTTCACACACCTCCGTTCTATGATTTCACATATCTCCATGCTATGACTTCACACACCTCCATTCTCTGACATTACACACCTCCATTATGAGATCACACACCTCCATTCTGTGACTTCACACACTTCCTTTCTATGACTTCACACACCTCAATTCTGTGACTTCACACAGCTCCATCTTGAGTTCACAAACTTCCATTCTGTGAATTCACACACCTCCATTCTATGACTTTACACACTTCCATTCTATGATTTCACACACCTCCCTTCTGTGACTTAACACACCTCCATTGTTAGTTCACACAATTACATTCTGTGACTTCACACACCTCCATTCTGTGACTTCACACACCTGCATTCTATGAGTTCACACACCTCCATTTTGACTTCACAAACCTCCATTCTATGATTTCACACACCTCCATTCTGTGACCACACACCTCCATTGTGAGTACCCACACTTCCATTCTCTGACTTCACACACCTCCATTGTGAGTTAACACACTTCCATTCTGAGACTTCACACACGTCAATTCTGTGACTTCTCACACCTCCATTGTGAGTTCACACACTTACATTCTGTGACTTCACACACCTCGATTCTATGACTTTACACACTTCCATTCTATGACTTCACACACCTCCATTCTGCGACTTCACACACCTCCGTTGTGAGTTCACACACTACCATTCTGTGACTTCACACACCTCCATTCTGTGACTTCACACACCTCCATTCTGTGACTTCACACACCTCCATTCTGTGACTTCACACACCTCCATTCTATGACTTCACACAACTCCATTCTGTGACTTAACACAGCTACATCGTGAGTTCACAAACTTCCATTCTGTGACATCACACACCTCCATTCTGTGACTTCACACACCTCCATTCTGTGACTTCACACACCTCCATTCTATGATTCACACACCTCCATTCTATGATTTCACATATCTCCATGCTATGACTTCACACACCTCCATTCTCTGACTTGACACACCTCCATTCTGAGATCACAAACCTCCATTCTGTGAATTCACACACCTCCATTCTGTGACTTCACACACCTCCATTCTATGACTTCAGACACCTTAATTCTGTGACTTCACACACCTCCATTCTGAGTTCACACACCTCCATTCTGTGACTTCACACACCTCCATTCTATGACTTCACACACCTCCATTCTGTGACTTCACACACCTCCATTCTGTCTTCACACACCTCCATTCTATGACTTCACCCACCTCCATTCTGTGACTTCAAACACCTCCATTCTATGACTTCACACACCTCCATTGTGACTTCACACACCTCCATTCTATGAGTTCACACACCTCCATTCTGACTTCACACACCTCCATTCTGTGACTTCACATACCTCAATTTTGAGTTCACACACTTACATTCTGTGACTTTACACACTTCCATTCTATGACTTCACACACCTCCGTTCTGCGACTTCACACACCTCCATTGTGTGTTCACACACTTCCATTCTGTGACTTCACACACTTCCATTCTGTGACTTCACACACCTCCATTCTATGACTTTACACACTTCCATTCTATGACTTCACACACCTCCATTCTGCGACTTCACACACCTCCATTGTGTGTTCACACACTTCCATTCTGTGACTTCACACACTTCCATTCTGTGACTTCACAAACCTCCATTCTGTGACTTCACACAGCTCCATTCTGTGACTTCACACACCTCCATTCTATGACTTCACACAATTCCATTCTGTGACTTCACACAGCTACATCGTGAGTTAACAAACTTCCATTCTGTGACTTCACACACCTCCATTCTGTGACTTCACACACTTCCATTCTGTGACTTCACACACCTCCATTCTGACTTCACACATCTCCATTATATGACTTCACACACCTCCATTCTGTGACTACACACCTCCATTCCATGACTTCACACACTTCCATTGTGACATCACACTCCTCCATTCTATGACTTCACACACCTCCATTCTATGACTTCACACACCTCCATTCTGACTTCACGCACCTCCATTCTATGACTTCACAGACCTCGAATCTGTAACTTCACTCACCTCCACTCTATGACTTCACACTCTTCCATTCTATGACTTCCCATACCTCCTTTCTATGACTTCACCCACCTCCATTCTATGACTTCACACCTCCATTCTGACTTCACACACCTCCATTCTGTGAATTCACACACCTCCATTCTATGAGTTCACACACCTCCATTTTGACTTCACACACCTCCATTCTGTGAATTCACACACCTCCATTCTATGAGTTCACACACCTCCAATGTATGACTTCACACACCTCCATTCTGTGATTTCACACACTTCCATTGTGACGGCACACGCTTCCATTCTATGAGTTCACACACCTCCATTCTAGGACTTCACACACCTCCATTCTGACATCACACACCTCCATTCTATGACTTCACAGACCTCGAATCTGTGACTTCACTCACCTCCACTCTATGACTTCACACTCCTCCATTCTATGACTTCCCACACCTCCTTTCTATGACTTCACCCACCTCTATTCTATGACTTCACACCTCCATTCTGACTTCACACACCTCCATTCTGTGACTTCACACACCTCCATTCTATGACTTCAGACACCTCCAATCTATGACTTCACACACCTTCATTCTTACTTCAGAAACATCCATCTATGACCTCACACACATCCATTCTATAACTTCATAAACCTCCATTCTGTGACTTCCCACAACTCCATTCTGAGTTCACTCATCTCCATTCTGTGACTTCATACACCTCCATTCTGACTTCACACAACGCCATTCTATGGCTTCACATACTTCCATTCTATGATTTCACACACATCCATTCTGTGACTTCACACAACTCCATTGTGAGTTCACAACTTCCATTCTCTGACTTCACACACCTCCATTCTGTGACTTCACACCTCCATTCTATGACTTCACGCAACTCCATTCTATGACTTCACACACCTCCATTCTATGACTTCTCACACCTCCATTCTGTGACTTCACACACCTGCATTGTGACTTCACACACCTCCATTCTATGTGTTCACACACCTGCATTGTGACTTCACACACCTACATTCTATGACTTCACACACCTCCATTCTGCGACTTCACACACCTCCATTGTGAGTTCACACACTTCCATTTTGTGACTTCACACACCTCCATTCTGACTTCACGCACCTCCATTCTATGACTTCACAGACCTCGAATCTGTAACTTCACTCACCTCCACTCTATGACTTCACACTCTACCATTCTATGACTTCCCATACCTCCTTTCTATGACTTCACCCACCTCCATTCTATGACTTCACACCTCCATTCTGACTTCACACACCTCCATTCTGTGAATTCACACACCTCCATTCTATGAGTTCACACACCTCCATTTTGACTTCACACACCTCCATTCTATGACTTCACACACCTTCATTCTTACTTGAGAAACATCCATTCTATGACTTCACACACCTACATTCTATGACTTCACACACCTCCATTCTGTGACTTCACACACCTCCATTCTATGTCTTCACACACCTCATTTGTGACTTCACACACCTCCATTCTATGAGTTCACACACCTCCATTTTGACTTCACACACCTCCATACTATGCCTTCACACACCTCCATCTATGACTTCCCACACCTCGATTCTGAGTACACACACCTCCATTCTGTGATTCACACACCTCCATTCTGACTTCACACACCTCCAATGTATGACTTCACACACGTCCATTCTGTGATTTCACACACTTCCATTGTGAGGTCACACACTTCCATTCTATGAGTTCACACACCTCCATTCTAGGACTTCACACACCTCCATTCTGACATCACACACCTCCATTCTATGACTTCACAGACTTCGAATCTGTGCCTTCACTCACCTCCACTCTATGACTTCACACTCCTCCATTCTATGACTTCCCACACCTCCTTTCTATGACTTCACCCACCTCTATTCTATGACTTCACACCTCCATTCTGACTTCACACACCTTCATTCTTACTTCAGAAACATCCATTCTATGACCTCACACACATCCATTCTATAACTTCATAAACCTCCATTCTGTGACTTCGCACACCTCCATTCTGAGTTCACTCATCTCCATTCTGTGACTTCATACACCTCCATTCTCTCTTCACACAACGCCATTCTATTGCTTCACACACTTCCATTCTATGATTTCACACACATCCATTCTGTGACTTCACACACCTCCATTGTGAGTTCACACACTTCCATTCTGTGACTTCACACACCTCCATTCTGTGACTTCACACACCTCCATTCTATGACTTCACGCAACTCCATTCTATGACTTCACACACCTCCATTCTATGACTTCACACACCTCCATTCTATGACTTCACACACCTGCATTGTGACTTCACACTCCTCCAGTCTATGTGTTCACACACCTGCATTGTGACTTCACACACCTACATTCTATGACTTCACACACATCCATTCTGTCTTCACACACCTCCATTCTATGATTTCACACACTTCCATTCTATGACTTCACATACCTCCATTCTATGACTTCACACACCTCATTTTTGAGTTGACACACCTCCATTCTCTGATATCACACACCTCCAATCTGACTTAACACACCTCCATTCTATGACTTCACACACCTCCATTGTGACTTCACACACCTCCATTCTATGAGTTCACACACTTCCATTCTGACTTCACACACCTCCATTCTGTGACTTCACACAGCTCCATTCTGACTTCACACACCTCCATTTGTGAATTAACACACCACAATTTTGACATAACACACCTCCATTCTGTGACTTCACACACCTCCATTCTGTGACTTCACACAGCTCCATCTTGAGTTCACAAACTTCCATTCTGTGAATTCACACACCTCCATTCTATGACTTTACACACTTCCATTCTATGATTTCACACACCTCCATTCTGTGACTTCACACACCTCAATTGTGAGTTCACACACTTACATTCTGTGACTTTACACACCTCCATTCTGTGACTTCACACACCTCCATTCTAAGACTTTACACATTTCCATTCTATTACTTCACACAGCTCCATTCTGCGACTTCACACACCTCCATTGTGTGTTCACACACTTCCATTCTGTGACTTCACACACTTCCATTTTGTGACTTCACACACCTCCATTCTGTGACTTCACACACCTCCATTCTGTGACTTCACACACCTCCATTCTATGACTTCACACAATTCCATTCTGTGACTTCACACAAGTACATCGTGAGTTTACAATCTTCCATTCTGTGACTTCACACACCTCCATTCTGTGACTTCACACACTTCCATTCTGTGACTTCACACACCTCCATTCTGACTTCACACATCTCCATTATATGACTTCACACACCTCCATTCTGTGACTACACACCTCCATTCTATGACTTCACAAACTTCGATTGTGACGTCACACTCCTCCATTCTATGACTTCACACACCTCCACTCTATGACTTCACACACCTCCATTCTGACTTCACGCACCTCCATTCTATGACTTCACAGACCTCGAATCTGTAACTTCACTCACCTCCACTCTATGACTTCACACTCTTCCATTCTATGACTTCCCATACCTCCTTTCTATGACTTCACCCACCTCCATTCTATGACTTCACACTTCCATTCTGACTTCACACACCTCCATTCTGTGAATTCACACACCTCCATTCTATGAGTTCACACACCTCCATTTTGACTTCACACACCTCCATTCTATGACTTCACACACCTTCATTCTTACTTGAGAAACATCCATTCTATGACTTCACACACCTCCATTCTATGACTTCACACACCTCCATTCTGGGACTTCACACACCTCCATTCTATGTCTTCACACACCTCCTTTGTGACTTCACACACCTCCATTCTATGAGTTCACACACCTCCATTTTGACTTCACACAGCAACATAGTATGCCTTCACACACCTCCATCTATGACTTCCCACACCTCCATTCTGCGTTCACACACCTCCATTCTGTGATTCACACACCTCAATTCTGACTTCACACTCCTCCAATGTATGACTTCACACACCTCCATTCTGTGATTTCACACACTTCCATTGTGACGTCACACACTTCCATTCTATGAGTTCACACACCTCCATTCTAGGACTTCACACACCTCCATTCTGACATCACTCACCTCCATTCTATGACTTCACAGACCTCGAATCTGTGACTTCACTCACCTCCACTCTATGACTTCACACTCCTCCATTCTATGACTTCCCACACCTCCTATCTATGACTTCACCCACCTCTATTCTATGACTTCACACCTCCATTCTGACTTCACACACCTCCATTCTGTGACTTCACACACCTCCATTTTATGACTTCACACACCTCCATTCTGTGACTTCACATACCTCGATTCTATGACTTTACACACTTCGATTCTATGACTTCACACACCTCCATTCTGTGACTTCACACACCTCCATTCTGTGACTTCACACACCTCCATTCTGTGACTTCACACACCTCCATTCTATGACTTCACACAACTCCATTCTGTGAATTAACACAGCTACATCGTGAGTTCACAAACTTCCATTCTGTGACATCACACACCTCCATTCTGTGACTTCACACACCTCCATTCTGTGACTTCACACACCTCCATTCTATGACTTCACACACCTCCATTCTATGATTTCACATGTCTCCATGCTATGACTTCACACACCTCCATTCTCTGACTTGACACACCTCCATTCTGAGATCACACACCTCCATTCTGTGATTTCACACACTTCCATTCTATGACTTCACACACCTCAATTCTGTGACTTCACACACCTCCATTCTGAGTTCACACACCTCCTTTCTGTGACTTCACACACCTCAATTCTGTGACTTCACACACCTCCGTTCTGTGACTTCACACACCTCCATTCTATGACTTCACACACCTCCATTCTATGACTTCACACACCTCCATTCTGTGACTTCACACACCTCCATTCTATGACTTCACACACCTCCATTCTGTGACTTCACACACCTCCATTCTGTCTTCACACACCTCCATTGTATGACTTCACCCACCTCCATTCTGTGACTTCAAACACCTCCATTCTATGACTTCACACACCTCCATTGTGACTTCACACACCTCTATTCTATGAGTTCACACACCTCCATTCTGACTTCACAAACCTCCATTCTATGACTTCACAGACGTCGAATCTGTGAATTCACTCACCTCCACTCTATGACTTCACACTCCTCCATTCCATGACTTCCCACACCTCCTTTCTATGACTTCACCCACCCCATTCTATGACTTCACACCTCCAATCTGACTTCACACACCTCCATTATGTGACTTCACACACCTCCATTCTATGAGTTCACACACCTCCATTTTGACTTCACACACCTCCATTCTATGACTTCATACACCTTCATTCTTACTTCAGACACATCCATTCTATGACTTCAGACACCTCCATTCTAGAACTTCACACACCTCCATTCTATGACTTCACACACCTCCATTCTGTGACTTCACACACCTCCATTGTGAGTTCACACACTTCCATTCTGTGACTTCACACACCTCCATTCTGTGACTTCAAACACCTCCATTGTGAGTTCACACACCTCCATTCTGTGACTTCACACACCTCCATTCTGTGACTTCACACACCTCCATTCTATGACTTTACACACTTCCATTCTATAACTTCACACACCTCCATTCCTCGTTTCACACACCTCCATTGTGAGGTCACACACTGCCATTCTGTGACTTCACAC
Source organism: Megascapheus bottae (assembly GCF_031878675.1). NCBI lineage: Eukaryota > Metazoa > Chordata > Mammalia > Rodentia > Geomyidae > Megascapheus > Megascapheus bottae. The sequence continues at coordinate 274,269 of NW_028327557.1, read as the reverse complement.
ACCTCCATTCTGTGACTTCACACACCTCCATTCTGTGACTACACACACCTCCATTCTGTGACTTCACACACCTCCATTCTATGACTTCACACAACTCCATTCTGTGACTTCACACAGCTACATCGTGAGTTCACAAACTTCCATTCTGTGACTTCACACACCTCCACTCTGTGACTTCACACACCTCCATTCTATGACTTCACACACCTCCATTCTATGACTACACACACCTGCATTCTATGATTTCACATATCTCCATGCTATGACTTCACACACCTCCATTCTATGACCTCACACAACTCCATTCTGTGACTTCACACACCTCCATTGTGAGTTCACACACTTCCATTCTGTGACTTCACACACCTCCATTCTGTGACTTCACACACCTCCATTGTGAGTTCACACACTTCCATTCTGTGACTTCACACACCTCCATTCTGTGACTTCACACACCTCCATTCTGTGACTTCACACACCTCCATTGTGAGTTCACACACTTCCACTCTGTGACTTCACACAACTCCATTTGTGACTTCACACACCTCCATTCTGTGACTTCACACAGCTCCATCTTGAGTTCACAAACTTCCATTCTGTGAATTCACACACCTCCATTCTATGACTTTACACCCTTCCATTCTATGATTTCACACACCTCCATTCTGTGACTTCACACACCTCCATTGTGAGTTCACACACTTACATTCTGTGACTTCATACACCTCCATTCTGTGACTTCACACCCCTCATTGTATGACTTTACACACTTCCATCCTATGTCTTCACACACCTCCATTCTGCGACTTCACACACCTCCATTGTGAGTTCACACACATCCATTCTGTGACTTCACACACCTCCATTCTGTGACTTCACACACCTCCATTCTGTGACTTCACACAACTCCATTCTATGACTTCACACAATTCCATTCTGTGACTTCACACAGCTACATCGTGAGTTTACAAACTTCCATTCTGTGACTTCACACACCTCCATTCTGTGACTTCACACACCTCCATTCTGTGACTTCACACACCTCCATTCTATGACTTCACACAACTCCATTCTGTGACTTCACACACCTACATTGTGAGTTCACACACTTCCATTCTGTAAATTCACACACCTCTATGCTGTGACTTCACACACCTTCATTCTGTGACTTCACACACCTCCATTCTGTGACTTCACACACCTCCATTCTATGACTTCACACACCTCCATTCTGTGACTTCACACACCTCCATTCTTTCTTCACACACCTCCATTCTATGACTTCACCCAACTCCATTCTGTGACTTCAAACACCTCCATTCTATGACTTCACACACCTCCATTGTGACTTCACACACCTCCATTCTATGAGTTCACACACCTCCATTCTGACTTCACAAACCTCCATTCTATGACTTCACACACCTTCATTCTTACTTCAGACACATCCATTCTATGACTTCAGACACCTCCATTGTAGAACTTCACACACCTCCACTCTGTGACTTCACACACCTCCATTCTGTGACTTCACACACCTCCATTGTGAGTTCACACACTTCCATTCTGTGACTTCACACACCTCCATTCTGTGACTTCACACACCTCCATTGTGAGTTAACACACTTCCATTCTGTGACTCCACACACCTCCATTCTGTGACTTCACACACCTCCATTCTGTGACTTCACACACCTCCATTCTATGACTTTACACACTTCCATTCTATGACTTCACACACCTCCATTCCGCGATTTCACACACCTCCATTGTGAGTTCACACACTGCCATTCTGTGACTTCACACACCTCCATTCTGTGACTTCACACACCTCCATTCTGTGACTACACACACCTCCATTCTGTGACTTCACACACCTCCATTCTATGTCTTCACACAACTCCATTCCGTGACTTCATACAGCCACATCGTGAGTTCACAAACTTCCATTCTGTGACTTCACACACCTCCATTCTGTGACTTCACACACCTCCATTCTATGACTACACACACCTCCATTCTATGATTTCACATATCTCCATGCTATGACTTCACACACCTCCATTCTCTGACTTGACACACCTCCATTCTGAGATCACACACCTCCATTCTGTGACTTCACACACTTCCATTCTATGACTTCACACACCTCAATTCTGTGACTTCACACACCTCCATTCTGAGTTCACACACCTCCTTTCTGTGAATTCACACACCTCCATTCTGTGACTTCACACACCTCCATTCTATGACTTCACCCACCTCCATTCTGTGACTTCAAACACCTCCATTCTATGACTTCACACACCTCCATTGTGACTTCACACACCTCCATTCTATGAGTTCACACACCTCCATTCTGACTTCACAAACCTCCATTCTATGACTTCACAGACCTCGAATCTGTGACTTCACTCACCTCCATTCTATGACTTCACACTCCTCCATTCTAGCACTTCCCCCACCTCCTTTCTATGACTTCACCAACCCCCTTCTATGACTTCACACCTCCATTCTGACTTCACACACCTCCATTATGTGACTTCACACACCTCCATTCTATGAGTTCACACACCTCCATTTTGACTTCACACACCTCCATTCTATGACTTCACACATCTTCATTCTTACTTCAGACACATCCATTCTATAACTTCACACACCTCCATTCTATGACTTCACACACCTCCATTCTATGACTTCACACACTTCCATTCTGTGACTTCACACACCTGCATTGTGAGTTCACACACTTCCATTCTGTAACTTCACACACCTTTATTCTGTGACTTCACACACCTCCATTCTGTGACTTCACACACCTCCATTCTGTGACTTCACACACCTCCATTCTGTGACTTCACACACCTCCATTCTGTGACTTCACACACCTCCATTGTGAGTTCACACACTTCCATTCTGTGACTTCACACACCTCTATTCTGTGACTTCACACACCTCCATTCTGTGACTTCACACACCTCCATTGTGAGTTCACACACCTCCATTCTGTGACTTCACACACCTCCATTGTGAGTTCACACACTTCCATTCTGTGACTTCACACAACTCCATTCTGTGACTTCACACACCTCCATTCTGTGACTTCACACACTCCATCTTGAGTTCACAAACTTCCATTCTGTGAATTCACACACCTCCATTCTATGACTTTACACACTTCCATTCTATGATTTCACACACCTCCATTCTGTGACTTCACACACCTCCATTGTGAGTTCACACACTTACATTCTGTGACTTCACACACCTCCATTCTGTGACTACACACACATCCATTCTATGACTTTACACACTTCCATTCTATGACTTCACACACCTCCATTCTGCGACTTCACACACCACCATTGTGAGTTCACACACTTCCATTCTATGACTTCACACACCTCCATTCTGTGACTTCACACAGCTACATCGTGAGTTTACAAACTTCCATTCTGTGACTTCATACACATCCATTCTGTGACTTCACACACATCCGTTCTGTGACTTCACACACCTCCATTCTATGACTTCACACAACTCCATTCTGTGACTTCACACACCTGCATTGTGAGTTCACACACTTCCATTCTGTAACTTCACACACCTCTATTCTGTGACTTCACACACCTCCATTCTGTGACTTCACACACCTCCATTCTGTGACTTCACACACCTCCATTCTATGACTTCACACACCTCCATTCTGTGACTTCACACAGCTCCATCTTGAGTTCACAAACTTCCATTCTGTGACTTCAGACACCTCCATTCTGTGACTTCACACACCTCCATTCTGTGACTTCACACACCTACATTCTATGGCTTCACACACCTCCATTCTATGATTTCACATATCTCCATTCTATGACCTCACACAACTCCATTCTCTGACTTGACACACCTCCATTCTGAGATCACACAAATCCATTCTGTGACTTCACACACCTCCATTCTATGACTTCACACACCTCCATTCTGTGACTTCACACACCTCCATTCCATGAGTTCACACACCTCCATTCTGACTTCACATACCTCCATTCTATGACTTCACACACCTCCATTCTGACTTCACACAGCTCCATTCTGTGACTTCACAAAACTCCATTCTATGATTTCACATATCTCCATACTATGACTTCACACACCTCCATTATGACTTTACATACCTCCATTGTGAGTTCACACACTTCCATTCTGTGACTTCACACACCTCCATTCTGACTTCACACATCTCCATTATATGACTTCACACACCTCCATTCTGTGACTACACACCTCCATTCTATGACTTCATACACTTCCATTGTGACGTCACACACCTCCATTCTATGACTTCACCCACCTCCATTCTATGACTTCACACATCCATTCTGACTTCACACACCTCCATTCTGTGAATTCACACACCTGCATTCTATGAGTTCACACACCTCCATTTTGACTTCACACACCTCCATTCTATGACTTCACACAACTTCATTCTTACTTGAGAAACATCCATTCTATGACTTCACACACCTCCATTCTATGACTTCACACACCTCCATTCTGTGAGTTCACACACCTCCATTCTATGTCTTCACACACCTCCTTTGTGACTTCACACACCTCCATTCTATGAGTTCACACACCTCCATTTTGACTTCACACACCCCCATACTATGTCTTCACACACCTCCATCTATGACTTCCCACACCTCCATTGTGAGTTCACACACCTCCATTCTGTGATTCACACACCACCATTCTGACTTCACACACCTCCAATGTATGACTTCACACACGTCCATTCTGTGATTTCACACACTTCCCTTGTGACGTCACACACTTCCATTCTATGAGTTCACACACCTCCATTCTAGGTCTTCACACACCTCCATTCTGACATCACACACCTCCATTCTATGACTTCACAGACCTCGAATCTGTGACTTCACTCACCTCCACTCTATGACTTCACACTCCTCCATTCCATGACTTCCCACACCTCCTTTCTAAGACTTCACCCACCTCTATTCTATGACTTCACACCTCCATTCTGACTTCACACTCTTCCTTTCTGTGACTTCACACACCTCCATTCTATGACTTCAGACATCTCCATTCTATGACTTCACACACCTTCATTCTTACTTCAGAAACATCCATTCTATGACCTCACACACATCCATTCTATAACTTCATAAACCTCCATTCTGTGACTTCGCACACCTCCATTCTGTGACTTCACACACCTCCATTCTGTGACTTCACACACCTCCATTCTATGACTTCACACAACTCCATTCTGTGACTTCACACAGCTACATCGTGAGTTTACAAACTTCCATTCTGTGACTTCACACACCTCCATTCTATGACTTCACACACCTCCGTTCTATGATTTCACATATCTCCATGCTATGACTTCACACACCTCCATTCTCTGACTTTACACACCTCCATTATGAGATCACACACCTCCATTCTGTGACTTCACACACTTCCTTTCTATGACTTCACACACCTCAATTCTGTGACTTCACACAGCTCCATCTTGAGTTCACAAACTTCCATTCTGTGAATTCACACACCTCCATTCTATGACTTTACACACTTCCATTCTATGATTTCACACACCTCCATTCTGTGACTTAACACACCTCCATTGTTAGTTCACACAATTACATTCTGTGACTTCACACACCTCCATTCTGTGACTTCACACACCTGCATTCTATGAGTTCACACACCTCCATTTTGACTTCACAAACCTCCATTCTATGACTTTACACACCTCCATTCTGTGACCACACACCTCCATTGAGAGTACCCACACTTCCATTCTGTGACTTCACACACCTCCATTGTGAGTTAACACACTTCCATTCTGAGACTTCACACACGTCAATTCTGTGACTTCTCACACCTCCATTGTGAGTTCACACACTTACATTCTGTGACTTCACACACCTCGATTCTATGACTTTACACACTTCCATTCTATGACTTCACACACCTCCATTCTGCGACTTCACACACCTCCGTTGTGAGTTCACACACTACCATTCTGTGACTTCACACACCTCCATTCTGTGACTTCACACACCTCCATTCTGTGACTTCACACACCTCCATTCTGTGACTTCACACACCTCCATTCTATGACTTCACACAACTCCATTCTGTGACTTAACACAGCTACATCGTGAGTTCACAAACTTCCATTCTGTGACATCACACACCTCCATTCTGTGACTTCACACACCTCCATTCTGTGACTTCACACACCTCCATTCTATGATTCACACACCTCCATTCTATGATTTCACATATCTCCATGCTATGACTTCACACACCTCCATTCTCTGACTTGACACACCTCCATTCTGAGATCACAAACCTCCATTCTGTGAATTCACACACCTCCATTCTGTGACTTCACACACCTCCATTCTATGACTTCACACACCTCAATTCTGTGACTTCACACACCTCCATCTTGAGTTCACACACCTCCATTCTGTGACTTCACACACCTCCATTCTATGACTTCACACACCTCCATTCTGTGATTTCACACACATCCATTCTGTCTTCACACACCTCCATTCTATGACTTCACCCACCTCCATTCTGTGACTTCAAACACCTCCATTCTATGACTTCACACACCTCCATTGTGACTTCACACACCTCCATTCTATGAGTTCACACACCTCCATTCTGACTTCACACACCTCCATTCTATGACTTCACACACCTTCATTCTTACTTCAGACACATCCATTCTATGACTTCAGACACCTCCATTGTAGAACTTCACACACCTCCATTCTATGACTTCACACACCTCCATTCTGTGACTTCACACACCTCCATTGTGAGTTCACACACTTCCATTCTGTGACTTCACACACCTCCATTCTGTGACTTCACACACCTCCATTGTGAGTTAACACACTTCCATTCTGTGACTCCACACACCTCCATTCTGTGACTTCACACACCTCCATTCTGTGACTTCACACACCTCCATTCTATGACTTTACACACTTCCATTCTATGACTTCACACACCTCCATTCCGCGATTTCACACACCTCCATTGTGAGTTCACACACTGCCATTCTGTGACTTCACACACCTCCATTCTGTGACTTCACACACCTCCATTCTGTGACTACACACACCTCCATTCTGTGACGTCACACACCTCCATTCTATGTCTTCACACAACTCCATTCCGTGACTTCATACAGCCACATCGTGAGTTCACAAACTTCCATTCTGTGACTTCACACACCTCCATTCTGTGACTTCACACACCTCCATTCTATGACTACACACACCTCCATTCTATGATTTCACATATCTCCATGCTATGACTTCACACACCTCCATTCTCTGACTTGACACACCTCCATTTTGAGATCACACACCTCCATTCTGTGACTTCACACACTTCCATTCTATGACTTCACACACCTCAATTCTGTGACTTCACACACCTCCATTCTGAGTTCACACACCTCCTTTCTGTGAATTCACACACCTCCATTCTGTGACTTCACACACCTCCATTCTATGACTTCACCCACCTCCATTCTGTGACTTCAAACACCTCCATTCTATGACTTCACACACCTCCATTGTGACTTCACACACCTCCATTCTATGAGTTCACACACCTCCATTCTGACTTCACAAACCTCCATTCTATGACTTCACAGACCTCGAATCTGTGACTTCACTCACCTCCACTCTATGACTTCACACTCCTCCATTCTAGCACTTCCCCCACCTCCTTTCTATGACTTCACCAACCCCCTTCTATGACTTCACACCTCCATTCTGACTTCACACACCTCCATTATGTGACTTCACACACCTCCATTCTATGAGTTCACACACCTCCATTTTGACTTCACACACCTCCATTCTATGACTTCACACATCTTCATTCTTACTTCAGACACATCCATTCTATAACTTCACACACCTCCATTCTATGACTTCACACACCTCCATTCTATGACTTCACACACTTCCATTCTGTGACTTCACACACCTGCATTGTGAGTTCACACACTTCCATTCTGTAACTTCACACACCTCTATTCTGTGACTTCACACACCTCCATTCTGTGACTTCACACACCTCCATTCTGTGACTTCACACACCTCCATTCTGTGACTTCACACACCTCCATTCTGTGACTTCACACAACTCCATCTTGAGTTCACAAACTTCCATTCTGTGACTTCAGACACCTCCATTCTGTGACTTCACACACTTCCATTCTGTGACTTCACACACCTACATTCTATGACTTCACACACCTCCATTCTATGATTTCACATATCTCCATTCTATGACCTCACACAACTCCATTCTCTGACTTGACACACCTCCATTCTGAGATCACACACCTCAATTCTGTGACTTCACACACCTCCATTCTATGACTTCACACACCTCCATTCTGTGACTTCACACACCTCCATTCCATGAGTTCACACACCTCCATTCTGACTTCACACACCTCCATTCTATGACTTCACACACCTCCATTCTGACTTCACACAGCTCCATTCTGTGACTTCACAAAACTCCATTCTATGATTTCACATATCTCCATACTATGACTTCACACACCTCCATTATGACTTTACATACCTCCATTCTGAGTTCACACACTTCCATTCTGTGACTTCACACACCTCCATTCTGACTTCACACATCTCCATTATATGACTTCACACACCTCCATTCTGTGACTACACACCTCCATTCTATGACTTCATACACTTCCATTGTGACGTCACACACCTCCATTCTATGACTTCCCATACCTCCATTCTATGACTTCACACCTCCATTCTGACTTCACACACCTCCATTCTGCGAATTCACACACCTCCATTCTATGAGTTTACACACCTCCATTTTGACTTCACACACCTCCATTCTATGACTTCACACACCTTCATTCTTACTTGAGAAACATCCATTCTATAACTTCACACACCTCCATTCTATGACTTCACACACCTCCATTCTATGAGTTCACACAGCTCCATTCTATGTCTTCACACACCTCCTTTGTGACTTCACACACCTCCATTCTATGAGTTCACACACCTCCATTTTGACTTCACACACCTCCATACTATGCCTTCACACACCTCCATGTATGACTTCCCACACCTCCATTCTGAGTTCACACACCTCCATTCTGTGATTCACACACCTCCATTCTGACTTAACACACCTCCAATGTATGACTTCACACACGTCCATTCTGTGATTTCACACACTTCCATTGTGACGTCACACACTTCCATTCTATGAGTTCACACACCTCCATTCTAGGACTTCACACACCTCCATTCTGACATCACACACCTCCATTCTATGACTTCACAGACCTCAAATCTGTGACTTCACTCACCTCCACTCTATGACTTCACACTCCTCCATTCTATGACTTCCCACACCTCCTTTCTATGGCTTCACCCACCTCTATTCTATGACTTCATACCTCCATTCTGTCTTCACACACCTCCATTCTGTGACTTCACACACCTCCATTCTATGACTTCACACACCTCCATTCTATGACTTCACACACCTTCATTCTTACTTCAGAAACATCCATTCTATGACCTCACACACATCCATTCTATAACTTCATAAACCTCCATTCTGTGACTTCGCACACCTCCATTCTGAGTTCACTCATCTCCATTCTGTGACTTCATACACCTCCATTCTGACTTCACACAACGCCATTCTATGGCTTCACACACTTCCATTCTATGATTTCACACACATCCATTCTGTGACTTCACACACCTCCAATGTGAGTTCACACACTTCCATTCTGTGACTTCACACACCTCCATTCTGTGACTTCACACACCTCCATTCTATGACTTCATGCACCTCCATTTTATGACTTCACACACCACCATTCTGTGACTTCACACCTCCATTCTATGACTTCACGCAACTCCATTCTATGACTTCACACACCTCCACTCTATGACTTCACACACCTCCATTCTATGACTTCACACACCTGCATTGTTACTTCACACACCTCCAGTCTATGTGTTCACACACCTGCATTGTGACTTCACACACCTACATTCTATGGCTTCACATACATCCATTCTGTCTTCACACACCTCCATTCTATGATTTCACACACTTCCATTCTGACTTCACACACCTCCATTCTGTGACTTCACACAGCTCCATTCTGACTTCACACACCTCCATTTGTGACTTCACACACCTTCATTCTGTGACTTCACACACCTCCATTCTGCGACTTCACACACCTCCATTCTGTGACTTCACACCCCTCCATTCTGTGACTTCACACACCTCCATTCTGTGACTTTACACACCTCCATTGTGAGTTCACATACTTCCATTCTGTGACTTCACACACATCCATTCTGTGACTTCACACACCTCCATTCTGTGACTCACACACCTCCATTCTATGACTTCACACACCTCCATGCTATGACTTCACACACCTGCATGCTATGACTTCACACACCTCCATTCTCTGACTTTACACACCTCCATTGTGAGTTCACATACTTCCATTCTGAGATCACACACCTCCATTCTGTGCCTTAACACACCTCAATTCTGGCTTCACACACCTCCATTTCATGACTTCGCACACCACCATTCTATGACTTCACACACCTCCATTATGTGAACTTCACACACCTCCATTCTTAGTTTACACACCTCCATTCTGTGACTTCACACACCTCCATTCTGACTTCACAAACCTCCATTATATGACTTCACACACCTCTATTGTGACTTCACACACCTCCATTCTATGAGTTGACACACCTCCATTCTGACTTCACACACCTCCATTTTATGACTTCACACACCTCCATTTTGACTTCACACAGCTCCATTCTGTGACTTCATAAAATTCCATTGTATGATTTCACACATCTCCATACTATGACTTCACACACCTCCATCTATGACTTCACACACCTTCATTCTTACTTCAGAAACATCCATTGTATGACTTCACACACCTCCCTTCTGCCTTCACACACCTCCATTCTGTGACTTCACACACCTCCATTCTATGAGTTCACACACCTCCATTTTGACATCACACACCTCCATTCTCTGACTTCACACACCTTCATTCTTCAGAAACATCCATTCTATGACTTCACACACCTCCATTATATGACTTCACAAACCTCCAATCAATGACTTCACACACCTCCGTTCTGTGACTTCACACACCTCCATTCTATGTCTTCACACACCTCCACTGTGACTTCACACACATCCATTCTGTGACTTAACACACCTCCATTGTGAGTTCACCCACTTCCATTCTGTGACTTCACACACCTCCATTCTGTGACTTCACACACCTCCATTCTGTGACTTCACACACCTTCATTCTTACTTCAGACACATCCATTCTATAACTTCACACACCTCCATCTATGACTTCCCACACCTCCATTGTGAGTTCACACACCTCCATTCTGTGATTCACACACCACCATTCTGACTTCACACACCTCCAATGTATGACTTCACACACGTCCATTCTGTGATTTCACACACTTCCCTTGTGACGTCACACACTTCCATTCTATGAGTTCACACACCTCCATTCTAGGACTTCACACACCTCCATTCTGACATCACACACCTCCATTCTATGACTTCACAGACCTCGAATCTGTGACTTCACTCACCTCCACTCTATGACTTCACACTCCTCCATTCCATGACTTCCCACACCTCCTTTCTAAGACTTCACCCACCTCTATTCTATGACTTCACACCTCCATTCTGACTTCACACTCTTCCTTTCTGTGACTTCACACACCTCCATTCTATGACTTCAGACATCTCCATTCTATGACTTCACACACCTTCATTCTTACTTCAGAAACATCCATTCTATGACCTCACACACATCCATTCTATAACTTCATAAACCTCCATTCTGTGACTTCGCACACCTCCATTCTGTGACTTCACACACCTCCATTCTGTGACTTCACACACCTCCATTCTATGACTTCACACAACTCCATTCTGTGACTTCACACAGCTACATCGTGAGTTTACAAACTTCCATTCTGTGACTTCACACACCTCCATTCTATGACTTCACACACCTCCGTTCTATGATTTCACATATCTCCATGCTATGACTTCACACACCTCCATTCTCTGACTTTACACACCTCCATTATGAGATCACACACCTCCATTCTGTGACTTCACACACTTCCTTTCTATGACTTCACACACCGCAATTCTGTGACTTCACACAGCTCCATCTTGAGTTCACAAACTTCCATTCTGTGAATTCACACACCTCCATTCTATGACTTCACACACCTCCATTCTGTGATTTCACACACATCCATTCTGTCTTCACACACCTCAATTCTATGACTTCACCCACCTCCATTCTGTGACTTCAAACACCTCCATTCTATGACTTCACACACCTCCATTGTGACTTCACACACCTCCATTCTATGAGTTCACACACCTCCATTCTGACTTCACACACCTCCATTCTATGACTTCACACACCTTCATTCTTACTTCAGACACATCCATTCTATGACTTCAGACACCTCCATTGTAGAACTTCACACACCTCCATTCTATGACTTCACACACCTCCATTCTGTGACTTCACACACCTCCATTGTGAGTTCACACACTTCCATTCTGTGACTTCACACGCCTCCATTCTGTGACTTCACACACCTCCATTGTGAGTTAACACACTTCCATTCTGTGACTCCACACACCTCCATTCTGTGACTTCACACACCTCCATTCTGTGACTTCACACACCTCCATTCTATGACTTTACACACTTCCATTCTATGACTTCACACACCTCCATTCCGCGATTTCACACACCTCCATTGTGAGTTCACACACTGCCATTCTGTGACTTCACACACCTCCATTCTGTGACTTCACACACCTCCATTCTGTGACTACACACACCTCCATTCTGTGACGTCACACACCTCCATTCTATGTCTTCACACAACTCCATTCCGTGACTTCATACAGCCACATCGTGAGTTCACAAACTTCCATTCTGTGACTTCACACACCTCCATTCTGTGACTTCACACACCTCCATTCTATGACTACACACACCTCCATTCTATGATTTCACATATCTCCATGCTATGACTTCACACACCTCCATTCTCTGACTTGACACACCTCCATTTTGAGATCACACACCTCCATTCTGTGACTTCACACACTTCCATTCTATGACTTCACACACCTCAATTCTGTGACTTCACACACCTCCATTCTGAGTTCACACACCTCCTTTCTGTGAATTCACACACCTCCATTCTGTGACTTCACACACCTCCATTCTATGACTTCACCCACCTCCATTCTGTGACTTCAAACACCTCCATTCTATGACTTCACACACCTCCATTGTGACTTCACACACCTCCATTCTATGAGTTCACACACCTCCATTCTGACTTCACAAACCTCCATTCTATGACTTCACAGACCTCGAATCTGTGACTTCACTCACCTCCACTCTATGACTTCACACTCCTCCATTCTAGCACTTCCCCCACCTCCTTTCTATGACTTCACCAACCCCCTTCTATGACTTCACACCTCCATTCTGACTTCACACACCTCCATTATGTGACTTCACACACCTCCATTCTATGAGTTCACACACCTCCATTTTGACTTCACACACCTCCATTCTATGACTTCACACATCTTCATTCTTACTTCAGACACATCCATTCTATAACTTCACACACCTCCATTCTATGACTTCACACACCTCCATTCTATGACTTCACACACTTCCATTCTGTGACTTCACACACCTGCATTGTGAGTTCACACACTTCCATTCTGTAACTTCACACACCTCTATTCTGTGACTTCACACACCTCCATTCTGTGACTTCACACACCTCCATTCTGTGACTTCACACACCTCCATTCTGTGACTTCACACACCTCCATTCTGTGACTTCACACAACTCCATCTTGAGTTCACAAACTTCCATTCTGTGACTTCAGACACCTCCATTCTGTGACTTCACACACTTCCATTCTGTGACTTCACACACCTACATTCTATGACTTCACACACCTCCATTCTATGATTTCACATATCTCCATTCTATGACCTCACACAACTCCATTCTCTGACTTGACACACCTCCATTCTGAGATCACACACCTCAATTCTGTGACTTCACACACCTCCATTCTATGACTTCACACACCTCCATTCTGTGACTTCACACACCTCCATTCCATGAGTTCACACACCTCCATTCTGACTTCACACACCTCCATTCTATGACTTCACACACCTCCATTCTGACTTCACACAGCTCCATTCTGTGACTTCACAAAACTCCATTCTATGATTTCACATATCTCCATACTATGACTTCACACACCTCCATTATGACTTTACATACCTCCATTCTGAGTTCACACACTTCCATTCTGTGACTTCACACACCTCCATTCTGACTTCACACATCTCCATTATATGACTTCACACACCTCCATTCTGTGACTACACACCTCCATTCTATGACTTCATACACTTCCATTGTGACGTCACACACCTCCATTCTATGACTTCCCATACCTCCATTCTATGACTTCACACCTCCATTCTGACTTCACACACCTCCATTCTGCGAATTCACACACCTCCATTCTATGAGTTTACACACCTCCATTTTGACTTCACACACCTCCATTCTATGACTTCACACACCTTCATTCTTACTTGAGAAACATCCATTCTATAACTTCACACACCTCCATTCTATGACTTCACACACCTCCATTCTATGAGTTCACACAGCTCCATTCTATGTCTTCACACACCTCCTTTGTGACTTCACACACCTCCATTCTATGAGTTCACACACCTCCATTTTGACTTCACACACCTCCATACTATGCCTTCACACACCTCCATGTATGACTTCCCACACCTCCATTCTGAGTTCACACACCTCCATTCTGTGATTCACACACCTCCATTCTGACTTCACACACCTCCAATGTATGACTTCACACACGTCCATTCTGTGATTTCACACACTTCCATTGTGACGTCACACACTTCCATTCTATGAGTTCACACACCTCCATTCTAGGACTTCACACACCTCCATTCTGACATCACACACCTCCATTCTATGACTTCACAGACCTCAAATCTGTGACTTCACTCACCTCCACTCTATGACTTCACACTCCTCCATTCTATGACTTCCCACACCTCCTTTCTATGGCTTCACCCACCTCTATTCTATGACTTCATACCTCCATTCTGTCTTCACACACCTCCATTCTGTGACTTCACACACCTCCATTCTATGACTTCACACACCTCCATTCTATGACTTCACACACCTTCATTCTTACTTCAGAAACATCCATTCTATGACCTCACACACATCCATTCTATAACTTCATAAACCTCCATTCTGTGACTTCGCACACCTCCATTCTGAGTTCACTCATCTCCATTCTGTGACTTCATACACCTCCATTCTGACTTCACACAACGCCATTCTATGGCTTCACACACTTCCATTCTATGATTTCACACACATCCATTCTGTGACTTCACACACCTCCAATGTGAGTTCACACACTTCCATTCTGTGACTTCACACACCTCCATTCTGTGACTTCACACACCTCCATTCTATGACTTCATGCACCTCCATTTTATGACTTCACACACCACCATTCTGTGACTTCACACCTCCATTCTATGACTTCACGCAACTCCATTCTATGACTTCACACACCTCCACTCTATGACTTCACACACCTCCATTCTATGACTTCACACACCTGCATTGTTACTTCACACACCTCCAGTCTATGTGTTCACACACCTGCATTGTGACTTCACACACCTACATTCTATGGCTTCACATACATCCATTCTGTCTTCACACACCTCCATTCTATGATTTCACACACTTCCATTCTGACTTCACACACCTCCATTCTGTGACTTCACACAGCTCCATTCTGACTTCACACACCTCCATTTGTGACTTCACACACCTTCATTCTGTGACTTCACACACCTCCATTCTGCGACTTCACACACCTCCATTCTGTGACTTCACACCCCTCCATTCTGTGACTTCACACACCTCCATTCTGTGACTTTACACACCTCCATTGTGAGTTCACATACTTCCATTCTGTGACTTCACACACATCCATTCTGTGACTTCACACACCTCCATTCTGTGACTCACACACCTCCATTCTATGACTTCACACACCTCCATGCTATGACTTCACACACCTGCATGCTATGACTTCACACACCTCCATTCTCTGACTTTACACACCTCCATTGTGAGTTCACATACTTCCATTCTGAGATCACACACCTCCATTCTGTGCCTTAACACACCTCAATTCTGGCTTCACACACCTCCATTTCATGACTTCGCACACCACCATTCTATGACTTCACACACCTCCATTATGTGAACTTCACACACCTCCATTCTTAGTTTACACACCTCCATTCTGTGACTTCACACACCTCCATTCTGACTTCACAAACCTCCATTATATGACTTCACACACCTCTATTGTGACTTCACACACCTCCATTCTATGAGTTGACACACCTCCATTCTGACTTCACACACCTCCATTTTATGACTTCACACACCTCCATTTTGACTTCACACAGCTCCATTCTGTGACTTCATAAAATTCCATTGTATGATTTCACACATCTCCATACTATGACTTCACACACCTCCATCTATGACTTCACACACCTTCATTCTTACTTCAGAAACATCCATTGTATGACTTCACACACCTCCCTTCTGCCTTCACACACCTCCATTCTGTGACTTCACACACCTCCATTCTATGAGTTCACACACCTCCATTTTGACATCACACACCTCCATTCTCTGACTTCACACACCTTCATTCTTCAGAAACATCCATTCTATGACTTCACACACCTCCATTATATGACTTCACAAACCTCCAATCAATGACTTCACACACCTCCGTTCTGTGACTTCACACACCTCCATTCTATGTCTTCACACACCTCCACTGTGACTTCACACACATCCATTCTGTGACTTAACACACCTCCATTGTGAGTTCACCCACTTCCATTCTGTGACTTCACACACCTCCATTCTGTGACTTCACACACCTCCATTCTGTGACTTCACACACCTTCATTCTTACTTCAGACACATCCATTCTATAACTTCACACACCTCCATCTATGACTTCCCACACCTCCATTGTGAGTTCACACACCTCCATTCTGTGATTCACACACCACCATTCTGACTTCACACACCTCCAATGTATGACTTCACACACGTCCATTCTGTGATTTCACACACTTCCCTTGTGACGTCACACACTTCCATTCTATGAGTTCACACACCTCCATTCTAGGACTTCACACACCTCCATTCTGACATCACACACCTCCATTCTATGACTTCACAGACCTCGAATCTGTGACTTCACTCACCTCCACTCTATGACTTCACACTCCTCCATTCCATGACTTCCCACACCTCCTTTCTAAGACTTCACCCACCTCTATTCTATGACTTCACACCTCCATTCTGACTTCACACTCTTCCTTTCTGTGACTTCACACACCTCCATTCTATGACTTCAGACATCTCCATTCTATGACTTCACACACCTTCATTCTTACTTCAGAAACATCCATTCTATGACCTCACACACATCCATTCTATAACTTCATAAACCTCCATTCTGTGACTTCGCACACCTCCATTCTGTGACTTCACACACCTCCATTCTGTGACTTCACACACCTCCATTCTATGACTTCACACAACTCCATTCTGTGACTTCACACAGCTACATCGTGAGTTTACAAACTTCCATTCTGTGACTTCACACACCTCCATTCTATGACTTCACACACCTCCGTTCTATGATTTCACATATCTCCATGCTATGACTTCACACACCTCCATTCTCTGACTTTACACACCTCCATTATGAGATCACACACCTCCATTCTGTGACTTCACACACTTCCTTTCCATGACTTCACACACCGCAATTCTGTGACTTCACACAGCTCCATCTTGAGTTCACAAACTTCCATTCTGTGAATTCACACACCTCCATTCTATGACTTTACACACTTCCATTCTATGATTTCACACACCTCCATTCTGTGACTTAACACACCTCCATTGTTAGTTCACACAATTACATTCTGTGACTTCACACACCTCCATTCTGTGACTTCACACACCTGCATTCTATGAGTTCACACACCTCCATTTTGACTTCACAAACCTCCATTCTATGACTTCACACACCTCCATTCTGTGACCACACACCTCCATTGTGAGTACCCACACTTCCATTCTGTGACTTCACACACCACCATTGTGAGTTAACACACTTCCATTCTGAGACTTCACACACGTCAATTCTGTGACTTCTCACACCTCCATTGTGAGTTCACACACTTACATTCTGTGACTTCACACACCTCGATTCTATGACTTTACACACTTCCATTCTATGACTTCACACACCTCCATTCTGCGACTTCACACACCTCCGTTGTGAGTTCACACACTACCATTCTGTGACTTCACACACCTCCATTCTGTGACTTCACACACCTCCATTCTGTGACTTCACACACCTCCATTCTGTGACTTCACACACCTCCATTCTATGACTTCACACAACTCCATTCTGTGACTTAACACAGCTACATCGTGAGTTCACAAACTTCCATTCTGTGACATCACACACCTCCATTCTGTGACTTCACACACCTCCATTCTGTGACTTCACACACCTCCATTCTATGATTCACACACCTCCATTCTATGATTTCACATATTTCCATGCTATGACTTCACACACCTCCATTCTCTGACTTGACACACCTCCATTCTGAGATCACAAACCTCCATTCTGTGAATTCACACACCTCCATTCTGTGACTTCACACACCTCCATTCTATGACTTCACACACCTCAATTCTGTGACTTCACACACCTCCATTCTGAGTTCACACACCTCCATTCTGTGACTTCACACACCTCCATTCTATGACTTCACACACCTCCATTCTGTGACTTCACACACCTCCATTCTGTCTTCACACACCTCCATTCTATGACTTCACCCACCTCCATTCTGTGACTTCAAACACCTCCATTCTATGACTTCACACACCTCCATTGTGACTTCACACACCTCCATTCTATGAGTTCACACACCTCCATTCTGACTTCACACACCTCCATTCTATGACTTCACACACCTTCATTCTTACTTCAGACACATCCATTCTATGACTTCAGACACCTCCATTGTAGAACTTCACACACCTCCATTCTATGACTTCACACACCTCCATTCTGTGACTTCACACACCTCCATTGTGAGTTCACACACTTCCATTCTGTGACTTCACACACCTCCATTCTGTGACTTCACACACCTCCATTGTGAGTTAACACACTTCCATTCTGTGACTCCACACACCTCCATTCTGTGACTTCACACACCTCCATTCTGTGACTTCACACACCTCCATTCTATGACTTTACACACTTCCATTCTATGACTTCACACACCTCCATTCCGCGATTTCACACACCTCCATTGTGAGTTCACACACTGCCATTCTGTGACTTCACACACCTCCATTCTGTGACTTCACACACCTCCATTCTGTGACTACACACACCTCCATTCTGTGACTTCACACACCTCCATTCTATGTCTTCACACAACTCCATTCCGTGACTTCATACAGCCACATCGTGAGTTCACAAACTTCCATTCTGTGACTTCACACACCTCCATTCTGTGACTTCACACACCTCCATTCTATGACTACACACACCTCCATTCTATGATTTCACATATCTCCATGCTATGACTTCACACACCTCCATTCTCTGACTTGACACTCCTCCATTCTGAGATCACACACCTCCATTCTGTGACTTCAAACACTTCCATTCTATGACTTCACACACCTCCATTCTGTGACTTCACACACCTCCATTCTATGACTTCACCCACCTCCATTCTGTGACTTCAAACACCTCCATTCTATGACTTCACACACCTCCATTGTGACTTCACACACCTCCATTCTATGAGTTCACACACCTCCATTCTGACTTCACAAACCTCCATTCTATGACTTCACAGACCTCGAATCTGTGACTTCACTCACCTCCACTCTATGACTTCACACTCCTCCATTCTAGCACTTCCCCCACCTCCTTTCTATGACTTCACCAACCCCCTTCTATGACTTCACACCTCCATTCTGACTTCACACACCTCCATTATGTGACTTCACACACCTCCATTCTATGAGTTCACACACCTCCATTTTGACTTCACACACCTCCATTCTATGACTTCACACATCTTCATTCTTACTTCAGACACATCCATTCTATAACTTCACACACCTCCATTCTATGACTTCACACACCTCCATTCTATGACTTCACACACTTCCATTCTGTGACTTCACACACCTGCATTGTGAGTTCACACACTTCCATTCTGTAACTTCACACACCTCTATTCTGTGACTTCACACACCTCCATTCTGTGACTTCACACACCTCCATTCTGTGACTTCACACACCTCCATTCTGTGACTTCACACACCTCCATTCTGTGACTTCACACAGCTCCATCTTGAGTTCACAAACTTCCATTCTGTGACTTCAGACACCTCCATTCTGTGACTTCACACACCTCCATTCTGTGACTTCACACACCTACATTCTATGACTTCACACACCTCCATTCTATGATTTCACATATCTCCATTCTATGACCTCACACAACTCCATTCTCTGACTTGACACACCTCCATTCTGAGATCACACACCTCAATTCTGTGACTTCACACACCTCCATTCTATGACTTCACACACCTCCATTCTGTGACTTCACACACCTCCATTCCATGAGTTCACACACCTCCATTCTGACTTCACACACCTCCATTCTATGACTTCACACACCTCCATTCTGACTTCACACAGCTCCATTCTGTGACTTCACAAAACTCCATTCTATGATTTCACATATCTCCATACTAGGACTTCACACACCTCCATTATAACTTTACATACCTCCATTCTGAGTTCACACACTTCCATTCTGTGACTTCACACACCTCCATTCTGACTTCACACATCTCCATTATATGACTTCACACACCTCCATTCTGTGACTACACACCTCCATTCTATGACTTCATACACTTCCATTGTGACGTCACACACCTCCATTCTATGACTTCCCATACCTCCATTCTATGACTTCACACCTCCATTCTGACTTCACACACCTCCATTCTGTGAATTCACACACCTCCATTCTATGAGTTTACACACCTCCATTTTGACTTCACACACCTCCATTCTATGACTTCACACACCTTCATTCTTACTTGAGAAACATCCATTCTATAACTTCACACACCTCCATTCTATGACTTCACACACCTCCATTCTATGAGTTCACACAGCTCCATTCTATGTCTTCACACACCTCCTTTGTGACTTCACACACCTCCATTCTATGAGTTCACACACCTCCATTTTGACTTCACACACCTCCATACTATGCCTTCACACACCTCCATGTATGACTTCCCACACCTCCATTCTGAGTTCACACACCTCCATTCTGTGATTCACACACCTCCATTCTGACTTCACACACCTCCAATGTATGACTTCACACACGTCCATTCTGTGATTTCACACACTTCCATTGTGACGTCACACACTTCCATTCTATGAGTTCACACACCTCCATTCTAGGACTTCACACACCTCCATTCTGACATCACACACCTCCATTCTATGACTTCACAGACCTCAAATCTGTGACTTCACTCACCTCCACTCTATGACTTCACACTCCTCCATTCTATGACTTCCCACACCTCCTTTCTATGGCTTCACCCACCTCTATTCTATGACTTCATACCTCCATTCTGTCTTCACACACCTCAATTCTGTGACTTCACACACCTCCATTCTATGACTTCACACACCTCCATTCTATGACTTCACACACCTTCATTCTTACTTCAGAAACATCCATTCTATGACCTCACACACATCCATTCTATAACTTCATAAACCTCCATTCTGTGACTTCGCACACCTCCATTCTGAGTTCACTCATCTCCATTCTGTGACTTCATACACCTCCATTCTGACTTCACACAACGCCATTCTATGGCTTCACACACTTCCATTCTATGATTTCACACACATCCATTCTGTGACTTCACACACCTCCATTGTGAGTTCACACACTTCCATTCTGTGACTTCACACACCTCCATTCTGTGACTTCACACACCTCCATTCTATGACTTCATGCACCTCCATTTTATGACTTCACACACCACCATTCTGTGACTTCACACCTCCATTCTATGACTTCACGCAACTCCATTCTATGACTTCACACACCTCCATTCTATGACTTCACACACCTCCATTCTATGACTTCACACACCTGCATTGTTACTTCACACACCTCCAGTCTATGTGTTCACACACCTGCATTGTGACTTCACACACCTACATTCTATGGCTTCACATACATCCATTCTGTCTTCACACACCTCCATTCTATGATTTCACACACTTCCATTCTGACTTCACACACCTCCATTCTGTGACTTCACACAGCTCCATTCTGACTTCACACACCTCCATTTGTGACTTCACACACCTTCATTCTGTGACTTCACACACCTCCATTCTGCGACTTCACACACCTCCATTCTGTGACTTCACACCCCTCCATTCTGTGACTTCACACACCTCCATTCTGTGACTTTACACACCTCCATTGTGAGTTCACATACTTCCATTCTGTGACTTCACACACATCCATTCTGTGACTTCACACACCTCCATTCTGTGACTCACACACCTCCATTCTATGACTTCACACACCTCCATGCTATGACTTCACACACCTGCATGCTATGACTTCACACACCTCCATTCTCTGACTTTACACACCTCCATTGTGAGTTCACATACTTCCATTCTGAGATCACACACCTCCATTCTGTGCCTTAACACACCTCAATTCTGGCTTCACACACCTCCATTTCATGACTTCGCACACCACCATTCTATGACTTCACACACCTCCATTATGTGAACTTCACACACCTCCATTCTTAGTTTACACACCTCCATTCTGTGACTTCACACACCTCCATTCTGACTTCACAAACCTCCATTCTATGACTTCACACACCTCTATTGTGACTTCACACACCTCCATTCTATGAGTTGACACACCTCCATTCTGACTTCACACACCTCCATTTTATGACTTCACACACCTCCATTTTGACTTCACACAGCTCCATTCTGTGACTTCATAAAATTCCATTGTATGATTTCACACATCTCCATACTATGACTTCACACACCTCCATCTATGACTTCACACACCTTCATTCTTACTTCAGAAACATCCATTGTATGACTTCACACACCTCCCTTCTGCCTTCACACACCTCCATTCTGTGACTTCACACACCTACATTCTATGAGTTCACACACCTCCATTTTGACATCACACACCTCCATTCTCTGACTTCACACACCTTCATTCTTCAGAAACATCCATTCTATGACTTCACACACCTCCATTATATGACTTCACAAACCTCCAATCAATGACTTCACACACCTCCGTTCTGTGACTTCACACACCTCCATTCTATGTCTTCACACACCTCCACTGTGACTTCACACACATCCATTCTGTGACTTAACACACCTCCATTGTGAGTTCACCCACTTCCATTCTGTGACTTCACACACCTCCATTCTGTGACTTCACACACCTCCATTCTGTGACTTCACACACCTTCATTCTTACTTCAGACACATCCATTCTATAACTTCACACACCTCCATTCTATGACTTCACACACCTCCATTCTATGACTTCACACACCTCCATTCTGTGATTTCACACACCTCCATTGCGAGTTCACACACTTCCATTCTGTGACTTCACACACCTCCATTCTGTGACTTCACACACCTCCATTGTGAGTTCACACACTTCCATTCTCTGACTTCACACACCTCCATTCTGTGACTTCACACACCTCCATTGTGAGTTCACACACTTCCATTCTGTGACTTCACACACCTCCATTCTGTGACTTCACGCACCTCCATTCTGTGACTTCACACAGCTCCATCTTGAGTTCACAAACTTCCATTCTGTGAATTCACACACCTCCATTCTATGACTTTACACACTTCCATTCTATGATTTCACACACCTCCATTCAGTGACTTCACACACCTCCATTGTGATTTCACACACTCACATTCTGTGACTTCACACACCTACATTCTGTGACTTCACACACCTCCATTCTATGACTTTAAACACTTCCATTCTATGACTTCACACACCTCCATTCTGCGACTTCACACACCTCCATTGTGAGTTCACACACTTCCATTCTATGACTTCACACACCTCCATTCTGTGACGTCACACACCTCCATTCTGTGACTTCACACACCTCCATTCTGTGACTTCACACACCTCCATTCTATGACTTCACACAATTCCATTCTGTGACTTCACACAGCTACATCGTGAGTTTACAAACTTCCATTCTGTGACTTTACACACCTCCATTCTGTGACTTCACACACCTCCATCTCTGACTTCACACACTTCCAGTCTATGACTTCACACACCTCCATTCTGTGACTTCACACACCTCCATTCTATGACTTCAAACACCTCCATTCTGTGACTTCACACAGCTCCATCTTGAGTTCACAACTTCCATTCTGTGACTTCACACACCTCCATTCTGTGACTTCACACACCTCCATTCTGTGAAGTCACACACCTACATTCTATGACTTAACACACCTCCATTCTATGATTTCACATATCTCCATGTGGGGACTGACTGTGGGGTCTGTGACCTTGGACAGGCACAATTGAGTACACAAGGAAGTAAGCTCTTATCATGATTTTGGGCTGTGTCAATAGCTTCTCATTTAACCTGTTTGGGACTTGATAGCTTCTCATTCAACCTATTTCAGACTTGATACTGTTTGTATGAAATTAGCCCCTGGCAGTTCCCTAGTTTTAAAGATGTGTATTTAAGATTGAGAACTGGAAATAAACTGGGCTACGGTCTTGGGCGACAGGCTTCTTAAGCGGTGGCTCCTGATTTGGGCTGTAGCCCTCCTGAACCCCATCTGTTTGTCTCTCTTCTAATTTTTCCTAGTCCTTGCCCCCTATTTCAGGAACCCCAATCTGTGAACCCTGGTTTGCTGCCGCTTGGCCCCGGCTTCTGGCGCCCGAACAGGGACCCTGAAAATCTGGGACGAAGGTGAAGGACCCCTCCCTGTGGTGAGTAACACATCGTAGGACTATTAAGAGAGGATCTGAAGAGAGTGTATAGTCAGGAGTAAAAATTATGTGTCAAGCTAATAGCCATGGGTTATTTCTACCGATCTTAACAGGCCTATTTGAAGCCCATGGAACGCGGGTGGAAAAAGGGGTGCTTCAGAGCTTCCTACAGTTTGTCGAGGTGGCATGCCCTAGGTCTATAGAGGAGGAATTCCAAAAAGCCTGGCAGCGGATAGGAAAAAGAATTCTAGATTATTATGATGTATATGGCCCCGAGAAGACCCTAATAGAGGCTGCTACTGTATGGAGTTTAGTAAGTGAATACATAGATCCTCTACATGAAAATGCTGAACTTAATCTTGAATTAAGGGAACTTTATGAGTTAAAGGACCCTTCTGAAGAACCTGAGGCTGAGCCATATGCCGCAGCCCAAGAGAGTCTAAGTGAGATCTTGAAAAGGGAACAACAACCAGTAGATATTGAGTATCAGAATTCAGGTCTGAATACCAAGGAGGAAAGTTATGATGAGTCATTGGAGGGCCGGGTGGCTACGATAGAGAAGAAGTTAGAAGAAATGCTACATCTTCTATCGAAAATGGGGACAGAGCAGAGAGCCCCCCCAGAAGTAGGAAAGAAATATGACCCTCAGGCCACTATGGTGTCTGATTCTAAACCTTACCCCTCACACCCACCGCCTCCGGCTGCAGCCTTATGGCCTCAATCCCTTTCTCAACCTTTAGGCAAGCCTAAAGGCCCTAGCAACAAGTCCCTTTTAACAGGCACTACAACCAGGCACAGTGCATCGCAATTAAACCTGACTCAGGCTGCTAGAGAGAGGGAAGGTATTTCAGGGCCTCGATGCTTCCCTAGTTTAGTTGATCATGATGAACAAGTATACCATCAGCCTGTTCCTGTTAAACTATTACAGGATTTAAAAAATGCCTGCTCCCAATATGGGCCAACTGCCCCTTTTACTCAAGTAATATTGGAGGCCGCGTGTGCTGGTATTGCATGCCCAAATGACTGGAAGCGGCTTGCCAGAGCATGCCTTAGTGCAGGAGAGTACTTATTATGGGAGACAGAGTTCACTGCACAGTGTCGGGCTAAAATTGAAACAAATAGGTCTAAGAACCTGCCTTACACTGTTGATCAGTTGTTAGGAGAGGGAACCTATAAAAACACCGAAGATCAATTGGGTTATGCAAAGGAGGCCTATTTACAAATAAATGCTGCGGCGAGAGAGGCTTGGAAAAAGTTACGCAATTCCAATCGTACAAAAAATCCAGTAGAAGTTAAACAGGGACCGAATGAACCTTATCTAGAATTTTTGTCTCGATTAATGGAGACTGCAGACTGCCTAGTACAAGATGAGAATGCAAGGGAGAGTATAGTTAGACCCATAGCCTATGAAAATGCCAACGCCGCCTGTCAGGCGGCTATCAGACCCCATAGGAATAAGGGAGGAATCACGGACTTTATTTCACTGTGTGCTGATATTGGACCCTCCCATGTACAAGGCCTTACTTTAGCCGCCGCTCCTCAAGGAAAGACTGTTAGTGAGTCTCTAAAATATAGAGGTCAGCGGCATTCTCGGGATGCTAGACCCCCAGGGCGTTGCTTTTCTTGTGGACAAATAGGACATTGGATGACGCAATGCCCACGCCAGGCCAGGCAAAAGAGAGAAAAATCACCTGGCACATGTCCACGCTGTGGTAAAGGGAAGCACTGGGCTAAAGATTGCAGGTCAAGAACAGATCGCAATGGCCGCCCGCTTTCGGGAAACTGGAGAGGGGGCCAGCCCCTGGCCCCGCAAAACCATGGGGCAGTCCCTCCCTCTTCTCGGCCACAAGTGCATCTTCTAACAACCCCCCAAGATCAGTCTCCAGCCTCCTCCGTGCCACCCCAGGCAGTGCAGGATTGGACCTCTGTTCCTCCACCTGCTCAGTATTGACCCCAGAGATGGGGACACAAGCTCTCCCCACGGGGGTCTTCGGTCCCCTTCCCCCAGGAGTGGCTGGATTGCTGTTAGGGCGAAGTAGCTCAGCCCTTAAAGGGATACAGATTACACCTGGCAAAATTGACCAGGATTTTACTGGAGAAATCAAAGTTATGGCCTCTGCCCCGAAACACGTGGTATCGATCCCAGCCGGTCAAAAATTAGCACAATTAATACTTGTGCCTTTACCTCCCGGGGAGACTGCTAATTCCCCATGTGGACAGAGAGGATTTAGATCTTCTGATATCTATTTGGTACAAAGCATAAAACAAGAGAGGCCTGAGATGACTATATTTATACAAGAAAAGCCCTTTAAAGGAATATTAGACACTGGAGCAGATGTGTCTGTGATATCTAAAAAACATTGGCCAGCCCAATGGCCCCTGACAACCTCTATGACTTCCCTATAGGGGGTTGGGCAAGCAACTGACCCACAGCAGAGCAGTGCGATCCTTGTTTGGAGAGATGAGGAAGGGCACTCTGGTCATTTTCAGCCATTTGTCTTGGATCATCTGCCAATTAATTCATGGGGTCGTGATATCATGGAAAAAATGGGAGTGTATATGTTTAGTCCTAGTGCTGCGGTCACTAAGCAGTTACTTGATCAAGGCCTCCTCCCCTTTAGGGGACTAGGCCGAGCAGCACATGGGGAGCTAGAGCCACTCCAACCCCAGTCTCACCCTACGAGACAAGGATTAGGGTATCCCTTGACGGGAGCTGTCCTTTGCCCTCCCCCTCATGCTGATCCCATAAATTGGCTCTCTGAACAACCGGTATGGGTTGAACAGTGGCCTCTTTCACTAGAAAAGATCATTGCAGTACAGCAGCTGGTACAGGAACAGCTGGACTTGGGGCATGTGGCCCCTTCTAACTCTCCATGGAATTCTCCAATTTTTGTTATAAAGAAAAAGTCAGGTAAATGGAGGCTGTTACAGGATTTGAGAAAAATAAATGCCACAATGGAACTGATGGGGGCCCTACAGCCTGGCTTGCCTTCACCCATGGCAATCCCAAAGGATACTTATAAGATTATTATAGATTTGAAGGATTGTTTCTATACTATACCCCTGGCGCCTCAAGACTGTAAGCGCTTTGCCTTCAGCGTCCCCTCTGTTAATTTTAAAGAACCCATGAAGCGATATCACTGGCTTGTGCTCCCACAGGGCATGGCAAATAGCCCAACTTTATGTCAAAGTTTTGTAGCTAGAGCCATTTCTTCCACTCGTGAAAAATTTTCTTCTGTTTATATTGTTCATTATATGGATGACATCTTGTTGGCTTGTTCTGACCCTATCGTCGTACGACAAGCCTTTGGACAACTAAAGCAAGATCTGAGCCTCTTTGGCCTTATAATAGCAGCTGAAAACGTTCAGGAACACCCCCCTTTTACATATCTAGGCCATATATTAGGCCCACACTATTTTAAAAGCCAAAAAATACAATTAAAAACTTCCCACTTAAGAACTCTTCATGATTTTCAGCAATTCTTAGGAGATATAAATTGGCTTCGGCCTTATCTAAAGCTCTCCACAGGAGAGTTCAAACCCCTTTTTGATCTCTTAAAAGGAGATACCAACCCTACATCCTTGAGTGAATTAAATCCTGACGCCAGGAGGGCCATCCAAATTGCAGAAAAGGCAATTTCCCAGCAACAAGTGACCTATTGTGACTATTCTAAACCATGGGGAGTTTATATTTTAGCTACTTCTCACTCCCCAACTGCTGTATTGTGGCAGGATGGCCCACTTTTATGGCTTTATCTACCATCAACACCCGGCAAAGTGCTGACCCCCTACTACGAATTGGTAGCTAATTTGATACATATGTGCCGAGTGAATTCCCGTAAATATTTAGGTCAGGAACCTCATTTTATCTGTGTCCCATATAATCTACAACAACAAGATTGGCTATTCGCCCATTGTGATTCTTGGGCCATTGCTTGGGCCAATTATACGGGGAAAATTTTGCATCACTACCCGTCTAACAAACTTCTCCAATTTGCTGCGTGTCATACGTTTCTATTTCCTTCCATAGTACAGGCCTCGCCTTTATCTTCTGCTGCTTTGGTATTTACAGATGGATCCTCTAATGGAAAGGCTGCTTTGACCATTAATGGGAAAACTCAATCTTGGGTTACGGGTTTTTCCTCCGCCCAAGAGGTGGAATTAGAGGCTGTTTTACAAGCACTCGTCCTGTTACAAGACGAGCCCTTTAACTTATACTCAGACAGTCAATATGTAATTCGTGCTCTTCAAGTCATAGAAACTGTTCCCTTTATTGGAACTACTAACTCCAATATTCAGACCCAATTTCGCCAAGTACAAACTTTGCTTTGTTCTCGCAACCACCCCTGTTTTTTTGGCTTTGTTCGAGCTCACACTAATCTTCCTGGCCCTTTAAGTGAGGGCAATGCAGTTACTGACTCAGCCACCAGAGTTTACTTAACTCAGGTTGAACTTGCTAAGCAGTCACATGCCATCCATCATCAAAACAGCCGAGCCTTGCGCCGACAGTTTAAATTATCTAGAGAAGCGGCACGTCAAATAGTTAAGACTTGCTCCAACTGTGTCCCTTTTTCACCAGCCCCCCATTTAGGTATAAATCCACGAGGACTGCTTTGTAATCACATTTGGCACATGAATGTCACACATGTTCCATCATTTGGCCGATTAAAATATGTCCATGTTACTGTAGATACTTATTCTAATTTTATCTTGGCCACCCCCCTTGCTGGGGAAGCCACTAAACATTGTATCTCTCACTGCATTCGATGCTTTGCTGAGATGGGGATTCCCTCGCAAATAAAAACAGATAATGGCCCTGGCTATGCAAGGCGAGCATTTCAATCCTTCTGCCATTCCTATAATATCACTCATATTACAGGCATTCCTTACAATCCTCAAGGTCAAGGCATTGTGGAGAGAGCTAATGGAATATTAAAACATCAAATTGCTAAAATACAGAAAGGAGAGTCATATCCCGCTACCCCTGTGAATATACTTAATCGTGCTTTATTTGTTTTAAATTTTTTGAATTTGGATTCAAATAATTTATCTGCTGCTCAGCGATTCTGGGAAAAAAGAGCGCAGCGTCCTTTTGCCTTAGTAAAATGGAAGGATCCCCTAACTGGTGCTTGGCATGGACCCGATCCTGTTCTAACCTGGGGTCGAGGGCATGTATGTGTTTTTTCACAAGGAGAAAATGATGCCCGCTGGCTGCCTGAACGCTGCGTTCGGATCGTGGAGAGTGACAGTGGCCATCCAAGCAGCGACTCACTGGGCCTACACCCCCAACCCTCCAGTGGTGCATCCTGCGACGTGGGAAGGACCTGAGTTATTTGTGCATGTCAATCGGGACTGCTACTGATCCACTTGTTCCACACATTCATATGAGCTGTGTTTCTCCTCCTTTTACTATTATGTAGGGACCTTTTAACATATTCATTGACTCTACACAGTTTAATATGTGACATTCTTTTGTCTTTACCATCCCTCTTCTTAATAACCTTTTTTGTAAAAGATGCCCAGGTGTGTGACCTCACACAACTCCATTCTCTGACTTGACACACCTCCATTCTGAGATCACACACCTCCATTCTGTGACTTCACACACCTCCATTCTATGACTTCACACACCTCCATTCTGTGACTTCACACACCTCCATTCCATGAGTTCACACACCTCCATTCTGACTTCACACACCTGCATTCTATGACTTCACACACCTCCATTCTGACTTCACACAGCTCCATTCTGTGACTTCACAAAACTCCATTCTATGATTTCACATATCTCCATACTATGACTTCACACACCTCCATTATAACTTTACATACCTCCATTCTGAGTTCACACACTTCCATTCTGTGACTTCACACACCTCCATTCTGACTTCACACATCTCCATTATATGACTTCACACACCTCCATTCTGTGACTACACACCTCCATTCTATGACTTCACAAACTTCCATTGTGACGTCACACACCTCCATTCTATGACTTCACACTCCTCCATTCTATGACTTCACACACCTCCATTCTGACTTCACGCACCTCCATTCTATGACTTCACAGACCTCGAATCTGTAACTTCACTCACCTCCACTCTATGACTTCACACTCTTCCATTCTATGACTTCCCATACCTCCTTTCTATGACTTCACCCACCTCCATTCTATGACTTCACACCTCCATTCTGACTTCACACACCTCCATTCTGTGAATTCACACACCACCATTCTATGAGTTCACACACCTCCATTTTGACTTCACACACCTCCATTCTATGACTTCACACACCTTCATTCTTACTTGGGAAACATCCATTCTATGACTTCACACACCTACATTCTATGACTTCACACACCTCCATTCTGTGACTTCACACACCTCCATTCTATGTCTTCACACACCTCCTTTGTGACTTCACACACCTCCATTCTATGAGTTCACACACCTCCATTTTGACTTCACACACCTCCATACTATGCCTTCACACACCTCCATTTATGACTTCCCACACCTCCATTCTGAGTACACACACCTCCATTCTGTGATTCACACACCTCCATTCGGACTTCACACACCTCCAATGTATGACTTCACGCACGTCCATTCTGTGATTTCACACACTTCCATTGTGACGTCACACACTTGCATTCTATGAGTTCACACACCTCCATTCTAGGACTTCACACACCTCCATTCTGACATCACACACCTCCATTCTATGACTTCACAGACCTCGAATCTGTGACTTCACTCACCTCCACTCTAGGACTTCACACTCCTCCATTCTATGACTTCCCACACCTCCTTTCTATGACTTCACCCACCTCTATTCTATGACTTCACACCTCCATTCTGACTTCACACACCTCCATTCTGTGACTTCACACACCTCCACTCTATGACTTCAGACACCTCCATTCTATGACTTCACCCACCTTCATTCTTACTTCAGAAACATCCATTCTATGACCTCACACACATCCATTCTATAACTTCATAAACCTCCATTCTGTGACTTCCCACACCTCCATTCTGAGTTCACTCATCTCCATTCTGTGACTTCATACACCTCCATTCTGACTTCACACAACGCCATTCTATGGCTTCACACACTTCCACTCTATGATTTCACACACATCCATTCTGTGACTTCCCACACCTCCATTCTGAGTTCACTCATCTCCATTCTGTGACTTCATACACCTCCATTCTGACTTCACACAACGCCATTCTATGGCTTCACACACTTCCATTCTATGATTACACACACCTCCATTCTATGACTTCATGCACCTCCATTTTATGACTTCACACACCACCATTCTGTGACTTCACACCTCCATTCTATGACTTCACGCAACTCCATTCTATGACTTCACACACCTCCATTCTGTGACTTCACACAGCTCCATTCTGACTTCACACACCTCCATTTGTGAATTCACACACCACAATTTTGACTTAACACCCCTCCATTCTGTGACTTCACACACCTCCATTCTGTGACTTCACACAACTCCATTGTGAGTTTACACACTTCCATTCTGTGACTTCACACACCTCCCTTCTGTGACTTCACACACCTCCATTCTGTGACTTCACACACTTCCATTGTGACGTCACACACTTCCATTCTGTGAGTTCACACACCTCCATTCTAGGACTTCACACACCTTCATTCTGACTTCACACACATCCATTCAATGACTTCACACAGCTCCATTCTGACTTCATACACCTCCATTTGTGAATTCACATACCACAATTTTGACTTAACACACCTCCATTCTGTGACTTCACACACGTCCATTCTGTGACTTCACACCCCTCCATTCTGTGACTTCACACACCTCCATTCTGTGACTTCACACACCTCCATTGTGAGTTCACACACTTCCATTCTGTGATTTCACACACCTCCATTTTGTGACTTCACACACCTCCATTCTGTGACTCACACAACTCCATTCTATGACTTCACACAACTCCATGCTATGACTTCACACACATCCATTCTCTGACTTGACACACCTCCATTCTGAGATCACACACCTCCATTCTGTGCCTTAACACACCTCAATTCTGGCTTCACACACCTCCATTTCATGACCTCGCACACCACCATTCTATGACTTCACACACCTCCATTCTGTGAACTTCACACACCTACATTCTTAGTTGACACACCTCCATTCTGTGACTTCACACACCTAGATTGTATGACTTCACACACCTCAATTGTGACTTCACACACCTCCATTCTATGAGTTCACACACCTCCATTCTGACTTCACACACCTCCATTCTATGACTTCACACACCTCCATTTTGACTTCACACAGCTCCATTCTGTGACTTCACAAAATTCCATTGTATGATTTCACACATCTCCATACTATGACTTCACACACCTCCATCTATGACTTCACACCTTCATTCTTACTTCAGAAACATCCATTGTATGACTTCACACACCTCCATTCTGACTTCACACACCTCCATTCTGTGACTTCACACATCTCCATTCTATGAGTTCACACACCTCCATTTTGACATCACACACCTCCATTCTCTGACTTCACACACCTTCATTCTTCAGAAACATCCATTCTATGACTTCACACACCTCCATTATATGACTTCACAAACCTCCAATCTATGACTTCACACACCTCCGTTCTGTGACTTCACACACCTCCATTCTATGTCTTCACACACCTCCATTGTGACTTCACACACATCCATTCTGTGACTTCACACACCTCCATTGTGAGTTCACCCACTTCCATTCTGTGACTTCACACACGTCCATTCTGTGACTTCACACACCTCCATTCTGTGACTTCACACTCCTGATTCTATGACTTCACACACCTCCATTCTATGAATTCACACATCTCCATTCTGTGACTTCACACACCTTCATTTTATGACTACACACACCTCCATTCTGTGACTTCACACACCTCCATTCTGAGTTCACACACCTCCATTCTGTGACTTCACACACCTCCGTTTTGAGTTCACACACTTCCATTCTATGACTTCACACACCTCCATTCTGCGACTTCACACACCTCCGTTGTGAGTTCACACACTTCCATTCTGTGACTTCACACACCTCCTTTCTGTGACTTCACACACCTCCATTCTGTGACTTCACACACCTCCATTCTGTGACTTCACACACCTCCATTCTATGACTTCACACAACTCCATTCTGTGACTTCACACAGCTACATCGTGAGTTCACAAACTTCCATTCTGTGACTTCACACACCTCCATTCTGTGACTTCACACACCTCCATTCTGTGACTTGACACACCTCCATTCTAAGATCACACACCTCCATTCTGTGACTTCACACACTTCCATTCTATGACTTCACACACCTCAATTCTGTGACTTCACACACCTCCATTCTGAGTTCACACACCTCCTTTCTGTGACTTCACACACCTCCATTCTGTGACTTCACACACCTCAATTCTGTGACTTCACATACCTCCATTCTATGACTTCACACACCACCATTCTATGACTTCACACACCTCCATTCTGTGACTTCACACACCTCCATTCTATGACTTCACACACCTCCATCTGTGACTTCACACACCTCCATTCTGCCTTCACACACCTCCATTCTATGACTTCACCCACCTCCATTCTGTGACTTCAAAAACCTCCATTCTATGACTTCACACACCTCCATTGTGACTTCATACACCTCCATTCTATGAGTTCACACACCTCCATTCTGACTTCACACACCTCCATTCTATGACTTCCCACACCTCCTTTCTATGACTTCACCCACTTCTATTCTATGACCTCACACCTCCATTCTGACTTCACACACCTCCATTCTGTGACGTCACACACCTCCATTCTATGACTTCAGACACCTCCATTCTATGACTTC
Source organism: Megascapheus bottae (assembly GCF_031878675.1). Taxonomy (NCBI): domain Eukaryota; kingdom Metazoa; phylum Chordata; class Mammalia; order Rodentia; family Geomyidae; genus Megascapheus; species Megascapheus bottae. The sequence continues at coordinate 238,741 of NW_028327557.1, read as the reverse complement.
ACACACCTTCATTCTTACTTCAGAAACATCCATTCTATGACCTCACACACATCCATTCTATAACTTCATAAACCTCCATTCTGTGACTTCCCACACCTCCATTCTGAGTTCACTCATCTCCATTCTGTGACTTCATACACCTCCATTCTGACTTCACACAACGCCATTCTATGGCTTCACACACTTCCACTCTATGATTTCACACACATCCATTCTGTGACTTCCCACACCTCCATTCTGAGTTCACTCATCTCCATTCTGTGACTTCATACACCTCCATTCTGACTTCACACAACGCCATTCTATGGCTTCACACACTTCCATTCTATGATTTCACACACCTCCATTCTATGACTTCATGCAACTCCATTTTATGACTTCACACACCACCATTCTGTGACTTCACACCTCCATTCTATGACTTCACGCAACTCCATTCTATGACTTCACACACATCCATTCTATGACTTCACACACCTCCATTCTATGACTTCACACACCTGCATTGTGACTTCCCACACCTCCAGTCTATGTGTTCACACACCTGCATTGTGACTTCACACACCTACATTCTATGACTTCACACACATCCATTCTGTCTTCACACACCTCCATTCTATGATTTCACACACTTCCCTTCTATGACTTCACATACCTTCATTCTATGACTTCACACACCTCATTTCTGAGTTGACACACCTCCATTCTGTGATATCACACACCTCCAATCTGACTTAACACACCTCCATTCTATGACTACACACACCTCCATTGTGACTTCACACACCTCCATTCTATGAGTTCACACACTTCTATTCTGACTTCACACACCTCCATTCTGTGACTTCACACAGCTCCATTCTGACTTCACACACCTCCATTTGTGAATTCACACACCACAATTTTGACTTAACACCCCTCCATTCTGTGACTTCACACACCTCCATTCTGTGACTTCACACAACTCCATTGTGAGTTTACACACTTCCATTCTGTGACTTCACACACCTCCCTTCTGTGACTTCACACACCTCCATTTTGTGACTTCACACACTTCCATTGTGACGTCACACACTTCCATTCTATGAGTTCACACACCTCCATTCTAGGACTTCACACACCTCCATTCTGACATCACACACCTCCATTCTAGGACTTCACACACCTCCATTGTGAATTCACATACCACAATTTTGACTTAACACACCTCCATTCTGTGACTTCACACACGTCCATTCTGTGACTTCACACCCCTCCATTCTGTGACTTCACACACCTCCATTCTGTGACTTCACAAACCTCCATTGTGAGTTCACACACTTCCATTCTGTGATTTCACACACCTCCATTTTGTGACTTCACACACCTCCATTCTGTGACTCACACACCTCCATTCTATGACTTTACACACCTCCATGCTATGACTTCACACACCTCCATTCTCTGACTTGACACACCTCCATTCTGAGATCACACACCTCCATTCTGTGCCTTAACACACCTCAATTCTGGCTTCACACACCTCCATTTCATGACCTCGCACACCACCATTCTATGACTTCACACACCTCCATTCTGTGAACTTCACACACCTCCGTTCTTAGTTGACACACCTCCATTCTGTGACTTCACACTCCTCCATTCGGTGACTTCACACACCTAGATTGTATGACTTCACACACCTCAATTGTGACTTCACACACCTCCGTTCTATGAGTTCACACACCTCCATTCTGACTTCACACACCTCCATTCTATGACTTCACACACCTCCATTTTGACTTCACACAGCTCCATTCTGTGACTTCACAAAATTCCATTGTATGATTTCACACATCTCCATACTATGACTTCACACACCTCCATCTGTGACTTCACACCTTCATTCTTACTTCAGAAACATCCATTGTATGACTTCACACACCTCCATTCTGACTTCACACACCTCCATTCTGTGACTTCACACATCTCCATTCTATGAGTTCACACACCTCCATTTTGACATCACACACCTCCATTCTCTGACTTCACACACCTTCATTCTTCAGAAACATCCATTCTATGACTTCACACACCTCCATTATATGACTTCACAAACCTCCAATCTATGACTTCACACACCTCCGTTCTGTGACTTCACACACCTCCATTCTATGTCTTCACACACCTCCATTGTGACTTCCCACACATCCATTCTGTGACTTCACACACCTCCATTGTGAGTTCACCCACTTCCATTCTGTGACTTCACACACGTCCATTCTGTGACTTCACACACCTCCATTCTGTGACTTCACACTCCTCATTCTATGACTTCACACACCTCCATTCTATGAATTCACACATCTCCATTCTGTGACTTCACACACCTTCATTTTATGACTACACACACCTCCATTCTGTGACTTCACACACCTCCATTCTGAGTTCACACACCTCCATTCTGTGACTTCACACACCTCCGTTTTGAGTTCACACACTTCCATTCTATGACTTCACACACCTCCATTCTGCGACTTCACACACCTCCGTTGTGAGTTCACACACTTCCATTCTGTGACTTCACACACCTCCTTTCTGTGACTTCACACACCTCCATTCTGTGACTTCACACACCTCCATTCTGTGACTTCACACACCTCCATTCTATGACTTCACACAACTCCATTCTGTGACTTCACACAGCTACATCGTGAGTTCACAAACTTCCATTCTGTGACTTCACACACCTCCATTCTGTGACTTCACACAACTCCATTCTGTGACTTGACACACCTACATTCTGAGATCACACACCTCCATTCTGTGACTTCACACACTTCCATTCTATGACTTCACACACCTCAATTCTGTGACTTCACACACCTCCATACTGAGTTCACACACCTCCTTTCTGTGACTTCACACACCTCCATTCTGTGACTTCACACACCTCAATTCTGTGACTTCACACACCTCCATTCTATGACTTCACACACCACCATTCTATGACTTCACACACCTCCATTCTGTGACTTCACACACCTCCATTCTATGACTTCACACACCTCCATCTGTGACTTCACACACCTCCATTCTGCCTTCACACACCTCCATTCTATGACTTCACCCACCTCCATTCTGTGACTTCAAAAACCTCCATTCTATGACTTCACACACCTCCATTGTGACTTCATACACCTCCATTCTATGAGTTCACACACCTCCATTCTGACTTCACAAACCTCCATTCTATGACTTCAAAGACCTCGAATCTGTGACTTCACTCACCTCCACTCTATGACTTCACACTCCTCCATTCCATGACTTCCCACACCTCCTTTCTATGACTTCACCCACCCCATTCTATGAGTTCACACACCTCCATTCTGACTTCACACACCTCCATTATGTGACTTCATGCCCCTTCATTCTTACTTCAGACACATCCATTCAATGACTTCAGTCACCTCCATTCTAGAACTTCACACACGTCCATTCTATGACTTCACACACCTCCATTCTGTAACTTCACACACCTCCATTGTGAGTTCACACACTTCCATTTTGTGACTTCACACACCTCCATTCTGTGACTTCACACACCTCCATTGTGAGTTCACACACTTCCATTCTGTGACTTCACACACCTCCATTCTGTGACTTCACACACCTCCATTCTGTGACTTCACACACCTCCATTCTATAACTTCACACACTTCCATTCTGTGACTTCACACACCTCCATTCCGCGACTACACACACCTCCATTGTTAGTTCACACACTTCCATTCTGTGACTTCACACACCTCCATTCTGTGACTTCACACACGTCCATTCTGTGACTACACACACCTCCATTCTGTGACTTCACTCACCTCCATTCTATGACTTCAGAGAACTCCATTCTGTGACTTCACACAGCTACATCGTGAGTTCACAAACTTCCATTCTGTGACTTCACACACCTCCATTCTGTGACTTCACACACCTCCATTCTGTGACTTCACACACCTCCATTCTATGACTACACACACCTCCATTCTATGATTTCACATATCTCCATGCTATGACTTCACACACCACCATTCTCTGACTTGACACACCTCCATTCTGAGATCACACACCTCCATTCTGTGACTTCACACACTTCCATTCTATGACTTCACACACCTCAATTCTGTGACTTCACACACCTCCATTCTGAGTTCACACACCTCCTTTCTGTGACTTCACACACCTCCATTCCGTGACTTCACACACCTCCATTCTGTGACTTCACACACCTCCATTCTATGACTTCACACACCTCCATTCTATGACTTCACACACCTCCATTCTGTGACTTCACACACCTCTATTCTATGACTTCACACACATCCATTCTGTGACTTCACACACCTCTATTCTATGACTTCACACACATCCATTCTATGACTTCACCCACCTCCATTCTGTGACTTCAAACACCTCCATTCTATGATTTCACACACCTCCATTGTGACTTCACACACCTCCATTCTATGAGTTCACACACCTCCATTCTGACTTCACAAACCTCCATTCTATGACTTCACAGACCTCGAATCTGTGACTTCACTCACCTCCACTCTATGACTTCACACTCCTCCATTCTAGGACTTCCCACACCTCTTTTCTATGACTTCACCCACCCCCTTCAATGACTTCACACCTCCATTCTGACTTCACACACCTCCATTATGTGACTTCACACACCTCCATTCTATGAGTTCACACACCTACATTTTGACTTCACACACCTCCATTCTATGACTTCACACACCTTCATTCTTACTTCAGACACATCCATTCTATAACTTCACACACCTCCATTCTATGACTTCACACACCTCCATTCTATGATTTCATACACCTCCATTCTGTGACTTCACACACCTCCATTGTGAGTTCACACACTTCCATTCTGTGACTTCACACACCTCCATTCTGTGACTTCACACACCTCCATTGTGAGTTCACACACTTCCATTCTGTGACTTCACACACCTCCATTCTGTGACTTCACACACCTCCATTCTGTGACTTCACACACCTCCATTCTATGACTTCACACAATTCCATTCTGTGACTTCACACAGCTACATCGTGAGTTTACAAACTTCCATTCTGTGACTTCACACACCTCCATTCTGTGACTTCACACACCTCCATTCTGTGACTTCACACACCTCCATTCTATGACTTCACACACCTCCATTCTGTGACTTCACACACCGGCATTGTGAGTTCACACACTTCCATTCTGTAACTTCACACACCTCTATTCTGTGACTTCACACACCTCCATTCTGTGACTTCACACACCTCCATTCTATGACTTCACAGACCTCGAATCTGTGACTTCACTCACCTCCACTCTATGACTTCACACTCCTCCATTCTATGACTTCCCACACCTCCTTTCTATGACTTCACCCACCTCTATTCTATGACTTCACACCTCCATTCTGACTTCACACACCTCCATTCTGTGACTTCACACACCTCCATTCTATGACTTCAAACACCTCCATTCTATGACTTCACACACCTTCATTCTTACTTCAGAAACATCCATTCTATGACTCACAGACATCCATTCTATAACTTCATAAACCTCCATTCTGTGACTTCGCAGACCTCCATTCTGAGTTCACTCATCTCCATTCTGTGACTTCATACACCTCCATTCTGACTTCACACAACGCCATTCTATGGCTTCACACACTTCCATTCTATGATTTCACACACATCCATTCTGTGACTTCACACACCTCCATTGTGAGTTCATACACTTCCATTCTGTGACTTCACACACCTCCATTCTGTGACTTCACACACCTCCATTCTATGACTTCATGCACCTCCATTTTATGACTTCACACACCACCATTCTGTGACTTCACACCTCCATTCTATGACTTCACGCAACTCCATTCTATGACTTCACACACCTCCATTCTATGACTTCACACACCTCCATTCTATGACTTCACACACCTGCATTGTGACTTCACACACCTCCAGTCTATGTGTTCACACACCTGAATTGTGACTTCACACACCTACATTCTATGACTTCACACACATCCATTCTGTCTTCACACACCTCCATTCTATGATTTCACACACTTCCATTCTATGACTTCACATACCTCCATTGTTTGACTTCACACACCTCATTTCTGAGGTGACACACATCAATTCTCTGATATCACACACCTCCAATCTGACTTAACACACCTCCATTCTATGACTTCACACACCTCCATTGTGACTTCACACACCTCCATTCTACGAGTTCACACACTTCCATTCTGACTTCACACACCTCCATTCAGAGACTTCACACAACTCCATTCTGACTTCACACACCTCCATTTGTGACTTCACACACCTCCATTGTGACTTCACACACCTCCATTCTACGAGTTCACACACTTCCATTCTGACTTCACACACCTCCATTCAGAGACTTCACACAACTCCATTCTGACTTCACACACCTCCATTTGTGACTTCACACACCTCCATTCTGTGACTTCACACACCTCCATTCTGCGACTTCACACACCTCCATTCTGTGACTTCACCCCTCCATTCTGTGACTTCACACACCTCCATTCTGTGACTTTACACACCTCCATTGTGAGTTCACACACTTCCATTCTGTGACTTCACACACCTCCATTCTGTGACTTCACACACCTCCATTCTGTGACTCACACACCTCCATTCTATGACTTCACACACCTCCATGCTATGACTTCACACACCTCCATGCTATGACTTCACACGCCTCCATTCTCTGACTTGACACACCTCCATTCTGAGATCACACACCTCCATTCTGTGCCTTAACACACCTCAATTCTGGCTTCACACACCTCCATTTCATGACTTCGCACACCACCATTCTATGACTTCACACACCTCCATTATGTGAACTTCACACACCTACATTCTTAGTTGACACACCTCCATTCTGTGACTTCACACACCTCCATTCTGACCTCACAAACCTCCATTCTATGACTTCACACTCCTCTATTGTGACTTCACACACCTCCATTCTATGAGTTAACACACCTCCATTCTGTGACTTCACACACCTCCATTCTGTGACTTCACACACCTCCATCTTGAGTTCACAAACTTCCATTATTTGAATTCACACACCTCCATTCTATGACTTTACACACTTCCATTCTATGATTTCACACACCTCCATTCTGTGACTTCACACACCTCCATTGTGAGTTCACACACTTACATTCTGTGACTTCACACACCTCCTTTCTGTGACTTCACACACCTCCATTCTATGACTTCACACACCTCCATTCTGCGACTTCACACACCTCCATTTTGAGTTCACACACTTCCATTCTGTGACTTCACACACCTCCATTCTGTGACTTCACACACTTCCATTCTGTGACTTCACACACCTCCATTCTATGACTTCACACAATTCCATTCTGTGACTTCACATAGCTACATCGTGAGTTTACAAACTTCCATTCTGTGACTTCACACACCACCATTCTGTGACTTCACACACCTCCATTCTGTGACTTCACACACCTCCATTCTATGACTTCACACACCTCCATTCTGTGACTACACACACCTCCATTTTGAGTTCATACACTTCCATTCTGTAACTTCACACACCTCTATTCTGTGACTTCACACACCTCCATTCTGTGACTTCACACACCTCCATTCTGTGACTTCACACACTTCCATTCTATGACTTCACACACCTCCATTCTGTGACTTCACACAGCTCCATCTTGAGTTCACAAACTTCCATTCTGTGACTTCACACACCTCCATTCTGTGACTTCACACACCTCCATTCTGTGACTTCACACACCTACATTCTATGACTTCAAACACCTCCATTCTATGACTTCACACACCTTCATTCTTACTTCAGAAACATCCATTCTATGACTCACACACATCCATTCTATAACTTCATAAACCTCCATTATGTGACTTCGCACACCTCCATTCTGAGTTCACTCATCTCCATTCTGTGACTTCATACACCTCCATTCTGACTTCACACAACGCCATTCTATGGCTTCACACACTTCCATTCTATGATTTCACACACATCCATTCTGTGACTTCACACACCTCCATTGTGAGTTCACACACTTCCATTCTGTGACTTCACACACCTCCGTTCTGTGACTTCACACACCTCCATTCTATGACTTCATGCACCTCCATTTTATGACTTCACACACCACCATTCTGTGACTTCACACCTCCATTCTATGACTTCACGCAACTCCATTCTATGACTTCACACAGCTCCATTCTATGACTTCACACACCTCCATTCTATGACTTCACACACCTGCATTGTGACTTCACAAACCTCCAGTCTATGTGTTCACACACCTGAATTGTGACTTCACACACCTACATTCTATGACTTCACACACATCCATTCTGTCTTCACACACCTCCATTCTATGATTTCACACACTTCCATTCTATGACTTCACATACCTCCATTGTTTGACTTCACACACCTCATTTCTGAGTTGACACACCTCAATTCTCTGATATCACACACCTCCAATCTGACTTAACACACCTCCATTCTATGACTTCACACACCTCCATTGTGACTTCACACACCTCCATTCTACGAGTTCACACACTTCCATTCTGACTTCACACACCTCCATTCAGAGACTTCACACAGCTCCATTCTGACTTCACACACCTCCATTTGTGACTTCACACACCTCCATTCTGTGACTTCACACACCTCCATTCTGCGACTTCACACACCTCCATTCTGTGACTTCACCCCTCCATTCTGTGACTTCACACACCTCCATTCTGTGACTTTACACACCTCCATTGTGAGTTCACACACTTCCATTCTGTGACTTCACACACCTCCATTCTGTGACTTCACACACCTCCATTCTGTGACTCACACACCTCCATTCTATGACTTCACACACCTCCATGCTATGACTTCACACACCTCCATGCTATGACTTCACACACCTCCATTCTCTGACTTGACACACCTCCATTCTGAGATCACACACCTCCATTCTGTGCCTTAACACACCTCAATTCTGGCTTCACACACCTCCATTTCATGACTTCGCACACCACCATTCTATGACTTCACACACCTCCATTATGTGAACTTCACACACCTACATTCTTAGTTGACACACCTCCATTCTGTGACTTCACACACCTCCATTCTGACTTCACAAACCTCCATTCTATGACTTCACACACCTCTATTGTGACTTCACACACCTCCATTCTATGAGTTCACACACCTCCATTCTGACTTCACACACCTCCATTCTATGACTTCACACATCTCTATTTTGACTTCACACAGCTCCATTCTGTGACTTCACAAAATTCCATTGTATGATTTCACACATCTCCATACTATGACTTCACACACCTCCATCTATGACTTCACACACCTTCATTCTTACTTCAGAAACATCCATTGTATGACTTCACACACCTCCATTCTGACTTCACACACCTCCATTCTGTGACTTCACACACGTCCATTCTATGAGTTCACACACCTCCATTTTGACATCACACACCTCCATTCTCTGACTTCACACACCTTCATTCTTCAGAAACATCCATTCTATGACTTCACACACCTCCATTATATGACTTCACAAACCTCCAATCAATGACTTCACACACCTCCGTTCTGTGACTTCACACACCTCCATTCTATGTCTTCACACACCTCCACTGTGACTTCACACACATCCATTCTGTGACTTCACACACCTCCATTGTGAGTTCACCCACTTCCATTCTGTGACTTCACACACCTCCATTCTGTGACTTCGCACACCTCCATTCTGTGACTTCACACACCTTCATTCTTACTTCAGACACATCCATTCTATAATTTCACACACCTCCATTCTATGACTTCACACACCTCCATTCGGTGACTTCACACACCTCCATTCTATGACTTCACACACCTTCATTCTCACTTCAGACACATCCATTCTATAACTTCACAGACCTCCATTCTGTGACTTCACACACCTCCATTCTATGACTTCACACACCTCCATTCTGTGACTTCACACACCTCCATTGTGAGTTCACACACTTCCATTCTGTGACTTCACACACCTCCATTGTGAGTTCACACACTTCCATACTGTGACTTCACACACCTCCATTCTGTGACTTCACACACCTCCATTGTGAGTTCACACACTTCCATTCTGTGACTTCACACACCTCCATTCTGTGACTTCACACACCTCCATTCTGTGACTTTACACACCTCCATCTTGAGTTCACAAACTTCCATTCTTTGAATTCACACACCTCCATTCTATGACTTTACACACTTCCATTCTATGATTTCAGACACCTCCATTCTGTGACTTCACACACCTCCATTGTGAGTTCACACACTTACATTCTGTGACTTCACACACCTCCATTCTGTGACTTCACACACCTCCATTCTGTGACTTCACACACCTCCATTGTGAGTTCACACACTTCCATACTGTGACTTCACACACCTCCATTCTGTGACTTCACACACCTCCATTGTGAGTTCACACACTTCCATTCTGTGACTTCACACACCTCCATTCTGTGACTTCACACACCTCCATTCTGTGACTTACACACACCTCCATCTTGAGTTCACAAACTTCCATTCTGTGAATTCACACACCTCCATTCTATGACTTTACACACTTCCATTCTATGATTTCACACACCTCCATTCTGTGACTTCACACACCTCCATTGTGAGTTCACACACTTACCTTCTGTGACTTCACACACCTGCTTTCTGTGACTTCACACACCTCCATTCTATGACTTTACACACTTCCATTCTATGACTTCACACACCTCCATTCTGCGACTTCACACACCTCCATTTTGAGTTCACACACTTCCATTCTGTGACTTCACACACCTCCATTCTGTGACTTCACACACTTCCATTCTGTGACTTCACACACCTCCATTCTATGACTTCACACAATTCCATTCCGTGACTTCACATAGCTACATCGTGAGTTTACAAACTTACATTCTGTGACTTCACACACCTCCATTCTGTTACTTCACACACCTCCATTCTGTGACTTCACACACCTCCATTCTATGACTTCACACACCTCCATTCTGTGACTACACACACCTCCATTTTGAGTTCATACACTTCCATTCTGTAACTTCACACACCTCTATTCTGTGACTTCACACACCTCCATTCTGTGACTTCACACACCTCCATTCTGTGACTTCACACACCTCCATTCTATGACTTCACACACCTCCATTCTGTGACTTCACACAGCTCCATCTTGAGTTCACAAACTTCCATTCTGTGACTTCACACACCTCCATTCTGTGACTTCACACACCTCCATTCTGTGACTTCACACACCTACATTCTATGACTTCAAACACCTCCATTCTATGACTTCACACACCTTCATTCTTACTTCAGAAACATCCATTCTATGACCCCACACACATCCATTCTATAACTTCATAAACCTCCATTCTGTGACTTCGCACACCTCCATTCTGAGTTCACTCATCTCCATTCTGTGACTTCATACACCTCCATTCTGACTTCACACAACGCCATTCTATGGCTTCACACACTTCCATTCTATGATTTCACACACATCCATTCTGTGACTTCACACACCTCCATTGTGAGTTCACACACTTCCATTCTGTGACTTCACACACCTCCATTCTGTGACTTCACACACCTCCATTCTATGACTTCATGCACCTCCATTTTATGACTTCACACACCACCATTCTGTGACTTCACGCCTCCATTCTATGACTTCACACAACTCCATTCTATGACTTCACACACCTCCATTCTATGACTTCACACACCTGAATTGTGACTTCACACACCTCCAGTCTATGTGTTCACACACCTGAATTGTGACTTCACACACCTACATTCTATGACTTCACACACATCCATTCTGTGACTTCACACACCTCCATTCTATGATTTCACACACTTCCATTGTGAGTTCACACACTTCCATTCTGTGACTTCACACACCTCCATTCTGTGACTTCACACACCTCCATTCTGTGACTTCACACACCTCCATTCTATAACTTCACACACTTCCATTCTATGACTTCACACACCTCCATTCCGCGACTACACACACCTCCATTGTGAGTTCACACCCTTCCATTCTGTGACTTCACACACCTCCATTCTGTGACTTCACACACGTCCATTCTGTGACTACACACACCTCCATTCTGTGACTTCACTCACCTCCATTCTATGACTTCAGAGAACTCCATTCTGTGACTTCACACAGCTACATCGTGAGTTCACAAACTTCCATTCTGTGACTTCACACACCTCCATTCTGTGACTTCACACACCTCCATTCTGTGACTTCACACACCTCCATTCTATGACTACACACACCTCCATTCTATGATTTCACATATCTCCATGCTATGACTTCACACACCTCCATTCTCTGACTTGACACACCTCCATTCTGAGATCACACACCTCCATTCTGTGACTTCACACACTTCCATTCTATGACTTCACACACCTCAATTCTGTGACTTCACACACCTCCATTCTGAGTTCACACACCTCCTTTCTGTGACTTCACACACCTCCATTCCGTGACTTCACACACCTCCATTCTGTGACTTCACACACCTCCATTCTATGACTTCACACACCTCCATTCTGTGACTTCACACACCTCTATTCTATGACTTCACACACATCCATTCTGTGACTTCACACACCTCTATTCTATGACTTCACACACATCCATTCTATGACTTCACCCACCTCCATTCTGTGACTTCAAACACCTCCATTCTATGATTTCACACACCTCCATTGTGACTTCACACAACTCCATTCTATGAGTTCACACACCTCCATTCTGACTTCACAAACCTCCATTCTATGACTTCACAAACCTCGAATCTGTGACTTCACTCACCTCCACTCTATGACTTCACACTCCTCCATTCTAGGACTTCCCACACCTCCTTTCTATGACTTCACCCACCCCCTTCAATGACTTCACACCTACATTCTGACTTCACACACCTCCATTATGTGACTTCACACACCTCCATTCTATGAGTTCACACACCTACATTTTGACTTCACACACCTCCATTCTATGACTTCACACACCTTCATTCTTACTTCAGACACATCCATTCTATAACTTCACACACCTCCATTCTATGACTTCACACACCTCCATTCTATGATTTCATACACCTCCATTCTGTGACTTCACACACCTCCATTGTGAGTTCACACACTTCCATTCTGTGACTTCACACACCTCCATTCTGTGACTTCACACACCTCCATTGTGAGTTCACACACTTCCATTCTGTGACTTCACACACCTCCATTCTGTGACTTCACACACCTCCATTGTGAGTTCACACACTTCCATTCTGTGACTTCACAAACCTCCATTCTGTGACTTCACACACCTCCATTGTGAGTTCACACACTTCCATTCTGTGACTTCACACAACTCCATTCTGTGACTTCACACACCTCCATTCTGTGACTTCACACAGCTCCATCTTGAGTTCACAAACTTCCATTCTGTGAATTCACACACCTCCATTCTATGACTTTACACACTTCCGTTCTATGATTTCACACACACCCATTCTGTGACTTCACACACCTCCATTGTGAGTTCACACACTTACATTCTGTGACCTCACACACCTCCATTCTGTGACTTCACACACCTCCATTCTATGACTTTACACACTTCCATTCTATGACTTAGCACACCTCCATTCTGTGACTTCACACACCTCCATTGTGAGTTCACACACTTCCATTCTGTGACTTCACACACCTCCATTCTGTGACTACACACACCTCCATTCTGTGACTTCACACACCTCCATTCTATGACTTCACAAAATTCCATTCTGTGACTTCACACAGCTACATCGTGAGTTTACAAACTTCTATTCTGTGACTTCACACACCTCCATTCTGTGACTTCACACACCTCCATTCTGTGACTTCACACACCTCCATTCTATGACTTCACACACCTCCATTCTGTGACTTCACACACCGGCATTGTGAGTTCACACACTTCCATTCTGTAACTTCACACACCTCTATTCTGTGACTTCACACACCTCCATTCTGTGACTTCACACACCTCCATTCTATGACTTCACAGACCTCGAATCTGTGACTTCACTCACCTCCACTCTATGACTTCACACTCCTCCATTCTATGACCTCCCACACCTCCTTTCTATGACTTCACCCACCTCTATTCTATGACTTCACACCACCATTCTGACTTCACACACCTCCATTCTGTGACTTCACACACCTCCATTCTATGACTTCAAACACCTCCATTCTATGACTTCACACACCTTCATTCTTACTTCAGAAACATCCATTCTATGACTCACACACATCCATTCTATAACTTCATAAACCTCCATTCTGTGTTTTCGCACACCTCCATTCTGAGTTCACTCATCTCCATTCTGTGACTTCATACACCTCCATTCTGACTTCACACAACGCCATTCTATGGCTTCACTCACTTCCATTCTATGATTTCACACACATCCATTCTGTGACTTCACACACCTCCATTGTGAGTTCATACACTTCCATTCTGTGACTTCACACACCTCCATTCTGTGACTTCACACACCTCCATTCTATGACTTCATGCACCTCCATTTTATGACTTCACACACCACCATTCTGTGACTTCACACCTCCATTCTATGACTTCACGCAACTCCATTCTATGACTTCACACACCTCCATTCTATGACTTTACACACCTCCATTCTATGACTTCACACACCTGCATTGTGACTTCACACACCTCCAGTCTATGTGTTCACACACCTGAATTGTGACTTCACACACCTACATTCTATGACTTCACACACATCCATTCTGTCTTCACACACCTCCATTCTATATTTTCACACACTTCCATTCTATGACTTCACATACCTCCATTGTTTGACTTCACACACCTCATTTCTGAGGTGACACACCTCAATTCTCTGATATCACACACCTCCAATCTGACTTAACACACCTCCATTCTGTGACTTCACACACCTCCATTGTGACTTCACACACCTCCATTCTACGAGTTCACACACTTCCATTCTGACTTCACACACCTCCATTCAGAGACTTCACACAGCTCCATTCTGACTTCACACACCTCCATTTGTGACTTCACACACCTCCATTCTGTGACTTCACACACCTCCATTCTGCGACTTCACACACCTCCATTCTGTGACTTCACCCCTCCATTCTGTGACTTCACACACCTCCATTCTGTGACTTTACACACCTCCATTGTGAGTTCACACACTTCCGTTCTGTGACTTCACACACCTCCATTGTGAGTTCACACACTTCCATTCTGTGACTTCACACACCTCCATTCTGTGACTTTACACACCTCCATTGTGAGTTCACACACATCCATTCTGTAACTTCACACACCTCCATTGTGAGTTCACACACTTCCATTCTGTGACTTCACACACCTCCATTCTGTGACTTCACACACCTCCATTCTATGTCTTCATGCACCTCCATTTTATGACTTCACACACCACCATTCTGTGACTTCACGCCTCCATTCTATGACTTCACACAACTCCATTCTATGACTTCACACACCTCCATTCTATGACTTCACACACCTGAATTGTGACTTCACACACCTCCAGTCTATGTGTTCACACACCTGAATTGTGACTTCACACACCTACATTCTATGACTTCACACACATCCATTCTGTGACTTCACACACCTCCATTCTATGATTTCACACACTTCCATTGTGAGTTCACACACTTCCATTCTGTGACTTCACACACCTCCATTCTGTGACTTCACACACCTCCATTCTGTGACTTCACACACCTCCATTCTATAACTTCACACACTTCCATTCTATGACTTCACACACCTCCATTCCGCGACTACACACACCTCCATTGTGAGTTCACACCCTTCCATTCTGTGACTTCACACACCTCCATTCTGTGACTTCACACACGTCCATTCTGTGACTACACACACCTCCATTCTGTGACTTCACTCACCTCCATTCTATGACTTCAGAGAACTCCATTCTGTGACTTCACACAGCTACATCGTGAGTTCACAAACTTCCATTCTGTGACTTCACACACCTCCATTCTGTGACTTCACACACCTCCATTCTGTGACTTCACACACCTCCATTCTATGACTACACACACCTCCATTCTATGATTTCACATATCTCCATGCTATGACTTCACACACCTCCATTCTCTGACTTGACACACCTCCATTCTGAGATCACACACCTCCATTCTGTGACTTCACACACTTCCATTCTATGACTTCACACACCTCAATTCTGTGACTTCACACACCTCCATTCTGAGTTCACACACCTCCTTTCTGTGACTTCACACACCTCCATTCCGTGACTTCACACACCTCCATTCTGTGACTTCACACACCTCCATTCTATGACTTCACACACCTCCATTCTATGACTTCACACACCTCCATTCTGTGACTTCACACACCTCTATTCTATGACTTCACACACATCCATTCTGTGACTTCACACACCTCTATTCTATGACTTCACACACATCCATTCTATGACTTCACCCACCTCCATTCTGTGACTTCAAACACCTCCATTCTATGATTTCACACACCTCCATTGTGACTTCACACACCTCCATTCTATGAGTTCACACACCTCCATTCTGACTTCACAAACCTCCATTCTATGACTTCACAAACCTCGAATCTGTGACTTCACTCACCTCCACTCTATGACTTCACACTCCTCCATTCTAGGACTTCCCACACCTCCTTTCTATGACTTCACCCACCCCCTTCAATGACTTCACACCTCCATTCTGACTTCACACACCTCCATTATGTGACTTCACACACCTCCATTCTATGAGTTCACACACCTACATTTTGACTTCACACACCTCCATTCTATGACTTCACACACCTTCATTCTTACTTCAGACACATCCATTCTATAACTTCACACAACTCCATTCTATGACTTCACACACCTCCATTCTATGATTTCATACACCTCCATTCTGTGACTTCACACACCTCCATTGTGAGTTCACACACTTCCATTCTGTGACTTCACACACCTCCATTCTGTGACTTCACACACCTCCATTGTGAGTTCACACACTTCCATTCTGTGACTTCACACACCTCCATTCTGTGACTTCACACACCTCCATTGTGAGTTCACACACTTCCATTCTGTGACTTCACAAACCTCCATTCTGTGACTTCACACACCTCCATTGTGAGTTCACACACTTCCATTCTGTGACTTCACACAACTCCATTCTGTGACTTCACACACCTCCATTCTGTGACTTCACACAGCTCCATCTTGAGTTCACAAACTTCCATTCTGTGAATTCACACACCTCCATTCTATGACTTTACACACTTCCGTTCTATGATTTCACACACATCCATTCTGTGACTTCACACACCTCCATTGTGAGTTCACACACTTACATTCTGTGACCTCACACACCTCCATTCTGTGACTTCACACACCTCCATTCTATGACTTTACACACTTCCATTCTATGACTTAGCACACCTCCATTCTGTGACTTCACACACCTCCATTGTGAGTTCACACACTTCCATTCTGTGACTTCACACACCTCCATTCTGTGACTACACACACCTCCATTCTGTGACTTCACACACCTCCATTCTATGACTTCACACAATTCCATTCTGTGACTTCACACAGCTACATCGTGAGTTTACAAACTTCTATTCTGTGACTTCACACACCTCCATTCTGTGACTTCACACACCTCCATTCTGTGACTTCACACACCTCCATTCTATGACTTCACACACCTCCATTCTGTGACTTCACACACTGGCATTGTGAGTTCACACACTTCCATTCTGTAACTTCACACACCTCCATTCTGTGACTTCACACACCTCCATTCTATGACTTCACAGACCTCGAATCTGTGACTTCACTCACCTCCACTCTATGACTTCACACTCCTCCATTCTATGACTTCCCACACCTCCTTTCTATGACTTCACCCACCTCTATTCTATGACTTCACACCACCATTCTGACTTCACACACCTCCATTCTGTGACTTCACACACCTCCATTCTATGACTTCAAACACCTCCATTCTATGACTTCACACACCTTCATTCTTACTTCAGAAACATCCATTCTATGACTCACACACATCCATTCTATAACTTCATAAACCTCCATTCTGTGTTTTCGCACACCTCCATTCTGAGTTCACTCATCTCCATTCTGTGACTTCATACACCTCCATTCTGACTTCACACAACGCCATTCTATGGCTTCACTCACTTCCATTCTATGATTTCACACACATCCATTCTGTGACTTCACACACCTCCATTGTGAGTTCATACACTTCCATTCTGTGACTTCACACACCTCCATTCTGTGACTTCACACACCTCCATTCTATGACTTCATGCACCTCCATTTTATGACTTCACACACCACCATTCTGTGACTTCACACCTCCATTCTATGACTTCACGCAACTCCATTCTATGACTTCACACACCTCCATTCTATGACTTTACACACCTCCATTCTATGACTTCACACACCTGCATTGTGACTTCACACACCTCCAGTCTATGTGTTCACACACCTGAATTGTGACTTCACACACCTACATTCTATGACTTCACACACATCCATTCTGTCTTCACACACCTCCATTCTATATTTTCACACACTTCCATTCTATGACTTCACATACCTCCATTGTTTGACTTCACACACCTCATTTCTGAGGTGACACACCTCAATTCTCTGATATCACACACCTCCAATCTGACTTAACACACCTCCATTCTGTGACTTCACACACCTCCATTGTGACTTCACACACCTCCATTCTACGAGTTCACACACTTCCATTCTGACTTCACACACCTCCATTCAGAGACTTCACACAGCTCCATTCTGACTTCACACACCTCCATTTGTGACTTCACACACCTCCATTCTGTGACTTCACACACCTCCATTCTGCGACTTCACACACCTCCATTCTGTGACTTCACCCCTCCATTCTGTGACTTCACACACCTCCATTCTGTGACTTTACACACCTCCATTGTGAGTTCACACACTTCCATTCTGTGACTTCACACACCTCCATTGTGAGTTCACACACTTCCATTCTGTGACTTCACACACCTCCATTCTGTGACTTTACACACCTCCATTGTGAGTTCACACACATCCATTCTGTGACTTCACACACCTCCATTATGAGTTCACACACTTCCATTCTGTGACTTCACACACCTCCATTCTGTGACTTCACACACCTCCATTCTATGACTTCATGCACCTCCATTTTATGACTTCACACACCACCATTCTGTGACTTCACGCCTCCATTCTATGACTTCACACAACTGCATTCTATGACTTCACACACCTCCATTCTATGACTTCACACACCTGAATTGTGACTTCACACACCTCCAGTCTATGTGTTCACACACCTGAATTGTGACTTCACACACCTCCATTCTATGATTTCACACACTTCCATTGTGAGTTCACACACTTCCATTCTGTGACTTCACACACCTCCATTCTGTGACTTCACACACCTCCATTCTGTGACTTCACACACCTCCATTCTATAACTTCACACACTTCCATTCTATGACTTCACACACCTCCATTCCGCGACTACACACACCTCCATTGTGAGTTCACACCCTTCCATTCTGTGACTTCACACACCTCCATTCTGTGACTTCACACACGTCCATTCTGTGACTACACACACCTCCATTCTGTGACTTCACTCACCTCCATTCTATGACTTCAGAGAACTCCATTCTGTGACTTCACACAGCTACATCGTGAGTTCACAAACTTCCATTCTGTGACTTCACACACCTCCATTCTGTGACTTCACACACCTCCATTCTGTGACTTCACACACCTCCATTCTATGACTACACACACCTCCATTCTATGATTTCACATATCTCCATGCTATGACTTCACACACCTCCATTCTCTGACTTGACACACCTCCATTCTGAGATCACACACCTCCTTTCTGTGACTTCACACACCTCCATTCCGTGACTTCACACACCTCCATTCTGTGACTTCACACACCTCCATTCTATGACTTCACACACCTCCATTCTATGACTTCACACACCTCCATTCTGTGACTTCACACACCTCTATTCTATGACTTCACACACCTCCATTCTGTGACTTCACACACCTCCATTCTATGACTTCACACACCTCCATTCTATGACTTCACACACCTCCATTCTGTGACTTCACACACTTCCATTCTATGACTTCACACACCTCAATTCTGTGACTTCACACACCTCCATTCTGAGTTCACACACCTCCTTTCTGTGACTTCACACACCTCCATTCCGTGACTTCACACACCTCCATTCTGTGACTTCACACACCTCCATTCTATGACTTCACACACCTCCATTCTATGACTTCACACACCTCCATTCTGTGACTTCACACACCTCTATTCTATGACTTCACACACATCCATTCTGTGACTTCACACACCTCTATTCTATGACTTCACACACATCCATTCTATGACTTCACCCACCTCCATTCTGTGACTTCAAACACCTCCATTCTATGATTTCACACACCTCATTGTGACTTCACACACCTCCATTCTATGAGTTCACACACCTCCATTCTGACTTCACAAACCTCCATTCTATGACTTCACAAACCTCGAATCTGTGACTTCACTCACCTCCACTCTATGACTTCACACTCCTCCATTCTAGGACTTCCCACACCTCCTTTCTATGACTTCACCCACCCCCTTCAATGACTTCACACCTCCATTCTGACTTCACACACCTCCATTATGTGACTTCACACACCTCCATTCTATGAGTTCACACACCTACATTTTGACTTCACACACCTCCATTCTATGACTTCACACACCTTCATTCTTACTTCAGACACATCCATTCTATAACTTCACACAACTCCATTCTATGACTTCACACACCTCCATTCTATGATTTCATACACCTCCATTCTGTGACTTCACACACCTCCATTGTGAGTTCACACACTTCCATTCTGTGACTTCACACACCTCCATTCTGTGACTTCACACACCTCCATTGTGAGTTCACACACTTCCATTCTGTGACTTCACACACCTCCATTCTGTGACTTCACACACCTCCATTGTGAGTTCACACACTTCCATTCTGTGACTTCACAAACCTCCATTCTGTGACTTCACACACCTCCATTGTGAGTTCACACACTTCCATTCTGTGACTTCACACAACTCCATTCTGTGACTTCACACACCTCCATTCTGTGACTTCACACAGCTCCATCTTGAGTTCACAAACTTCCATTCTGTGAATTCACACACCTCCATTCTATGACTTTACACACTTCCGTTCTATGATTTCACACACATCCATTCTGTGACTTCACACACCTCCATTCTGTGACTCACACACCTCCATTCTATGACTTCACACACCTCCATTCTGAGATCACACACCTCCATTCTGTGCCCTAACACACCTCAATTCTGGCTTCACACACCTCCATTTCATGACTTCGCACACCACCATTCTATGACTTCACACACCTCCATTATGTGAACCTCACACACCTACATTCTTAGTTGACACACCTCCATTCTGTGACTTCACACACCTCCATTCTGACCTCACAAACCTCCATTCTATGACTTCACACACCTCTATTGTGACTTCACACACCTCCATTCTATGAGTTCACACACCTCCATTCTGACTTCACACACCTCCATTCTATGACTTCACACACCTCTATTTTGACTTCACACAGCTCCATTCTGTGACTTCACAAAATTCCATTGTATGATTTCACACATCTCCATACTATGACTTCACACACCTCCATCTATGACTTCACACACCTTCATTCTTACTTCAGAAACATCCATTGTATGACTTCACACACCTCCATTCTGACTTCACACACCTCCATTCTGTGACTTCACACACGTCCATTCTATGAGTTCACACACCTCCATTTTGACATCACACACCTCCATTCTCTGACTTCACACACCTTCATTCTTCAGAAACATCCATTCTATGACTTCACACACCTCCATTATATGACTTCACAAACCTCCAATCAATGACTTCACACACCTCCGTTCTGTGACTTCACACACCTCCATTCTATGTCTTCACACACCTCCACTGTGACTTCACACACATCCATTCTGTGACTTCACACACCTCCATTGTGAGTTCACCCACTTCCATTCTGTGACTTCACACACCTCCATTCTGTGACTTCGCACACCTCCATTCTGTGACTTCACACACCTTCATTCTTACTTCAGACACATCCATTCTATAATTTCACACACCTCCATTCTATGACTTCACACACCTCCATTCGGTGACTTCACACACCTCCATTCTATGACTTCACACACCTTCATTCTCACTTCAGACACATCCATTCTATAACTTCACACACCTCCATTCTGTGACTTCACACACCTCCATTCTATGACTTCACACACCTCCATTCTGTGACTTCACACACCTCCATTGTGAGTTCACACACTTCCATTCTGTGACTTCACACACCTCCATTGTGAGTTCACACACTTCCATACTGTGACTTCACACACCTCCATTCTGTGACTTCACACACCTCCATTGTGAGTTCACACACTTCCATTCTGTGACTTCACACACCTCCATTCTGTGACTTCACACACCTCCATTCTGTGACTTCACACACCTCCATCTTGAGTTCACAAACTTCCATTCTTTGAATTCACACACCTCCATTCTATGACTTTACACACTTCCATTCTATGATTTCACACACCTCCATTCTGTGACTTCACACACCTCCATTGTGAGTTCACACACTTCCATTCTGTGACTTCACACACCTCCATTCTGTGACTTCACACACCTCCATTCTGTGACTTCACACACCTCCATTCTGTGACTTCACACACCTCCATCTTGAGTTCACAAACTTCCATTCTTTGAATTCACACACCTCCATTCTATGACTTTACACACTTCCATTCTATGATTTCACACACCTCCATTCTGTGACTTCACACACCTCCATTGTGAGTTCACACACTTACATTCTGTGACTTCACACACCTGCTTTCTGTGACTTCACACACCTCCATTCTATGACTTTACACACTTCCATTCTATGACTTCACACACCTCCATTCTGCGACTTCACACACCTCCATTTTGAGTTCACACACTTCCATTCTGTGACTTCACACACCTCCATTCTGTGACTTCACACACTTCCATTCTGTGACTTCACACACCTCCATTCTATGACTTCACACAATTCCATTCCGTGACTTCACATAGCTACATCGTGAGTTTACAAACTTACATTCTGTGACTTCACACACCTCCATTCTATGACTTCACACACCTCCATTCTGTGACTACACACACCTCCATTTTGAGTTCATACACTTCCATTCTGTAACTTCACACACCTCTATTCTGTGACTTCACACACCTCCATTCTGTGACTTCACACACCTCCATTCTGTGACTTCACACACCTCCATTCTATGACTTCACACACCTCCATTCTGTGACTTCACACAGCTCCATCTTGAGTTCACAAACTTCCATTCTGTGACTTCACACACCTCCATTCTGTGACTTCACACACCTCCATTCTGTGACTTCACACACCTACATTCTATGACTTCAAACACCTCCATTCTATGACTTCACACACCTTCATTCTTACTTCAGAAACATCCATTCTATGACCCCACACACATCCATTCTATAACTTCATAAACCTCCATTCTGTGACTTCGCACACCTCCATTCTGAGTTCACTCATCTCCATTCTGTGACTTCATACACCTCCATTCTGACTTCACACAACGCCATTCTATGGCTTCACACACTTCCATTCTATGATTTCACACACATCCATTCTGTGACTTCACACACCTCCATTGTGAGTTCACACACTTCCATTCTGTGACTTCACACACCTCCATTCTGTGACTTCACACACCTCCATTCTATGACTTCATGCACCTCCATTTTATGACTTCACACACCACCATTCTGTGACTTCACGCCTCCATTCTATGACTTCACACAACTCCATTCTATGACTTCACACACCTCCATTCTATGACTTCACACACCTGAATTGTGACTTCACACACCTCCAGTCTATGTGTTCACACACCTGAATTGTGACTTCACACACCTACATTCTATGACTTCACACACATCCATTCTGTGACTTCACACACCTCCATTCTATGATTTCACACACTTCCATTGTGAGTTCACACACTTCCATTCTGTGACTTCACACACCTCCATTCTGTGACTTCACACACCTCCATTCTGTGACTTCACACACCTCCATTCTATAACTTCACACACTTCCATTCTATGACTTCACACACCTCCATTCCGCGACTACACACACCTCCATTGTGAGTTCACACCCTTCCATTCTGTGACTTCACACACCTCCATTCTGTGACTTCACACACGTCCATTCTGTGACTACACACACCTCCATTCTGTGACTTCACTCACCTCCATTCTATGACTTCAGAGAACTCCATTCTGTGACTTCACACAGCTACATCGTGAGTTCACAAACTTCCATTCTGTGACTTCACACACCTCCATTCTGTGACTTCACACACCTCCATTCTGTGACTTCACACACCTCCATTCTATGACTACACACACCTCCATTCTATGATTTCACATATCTCCATGCTATGACTTCACACACCTCCATTCTCTGACTTGACACACCTCCATTCTGAGATCACACACCTCCATTCTGTGACTTCACACACTTCCATTCTATGACTTCACACACCTCAATTCTGTGACTTCACACACCTCCATTCTGAGTTCACACACCTCCTTTCTGTGACTTCACACACCTCCATTCCGTGACTTCACACACCTCCATTCTGTGACTTCACACACCTCCATTCTATGACTTCACACACCTCCATTCTATGACTTCACACACCTCCATTCTGTGACTTCACACACCTCTATTCTATGACTTCACACACATCCATTCTGTGACTTCACACACCTCTATTCTATGACTTCACACACATCCATTCTATGACTTCACCCACCTCCATTCTGTGACTTCAAACACCTCCATTCTATGATTTCACACACCTCCATTGTGACTTCACACACCTCCATTCTATGAGTTCACACACCTCCATTCTGACTTCACAAACCTCCATTCTATGACTTCACAAACCTCGAATCTGTGACTTCACTCACCTCCATTCTATGACTTCACACTCCTCCATTCTAGGACTTCCCACACCTCCTTTCTATGACTTCACCCACCCCCTTCAATGACTTCACACCTCCATTCTGACTTCACACACCTCCATTATGTGACTTCACACACCTCCATTCTATGAGTTCACACACCTACATTTTGACTTCACACACCTCCATTCTATGACTTCACACACCTTCATTCTTACTTCAGACACATCCATTCTATAACTTCACACACCTCCATTCTATGACTTCACACACCTCCATTCTATGATTTCATACACCTCCATTCTGTGACTTCACACACCTCCATTGTGAGTTCACACACTTCCATTCTGTGACTTCACACACCTCCATTCTGTGACTTCACACACCTCCATTGTGAGTTCACACACTTCCATTCTGTGACTTCACACACCTCCATTCTGTGACTTCACACACCTCCATTGTGAGTTCACACACTTCCATTCTGTGACTTCACAAACCTCCATTCTGTGACTTCACACACCTCCATTGTGAGTTCACACACTTCCATTCTGTGACTTCACACAACTCCATTCTGTGACTTCACACACCTCCATTCTGTGACTTCACACAGCTCCATCTTGAGTTCACAAACTTCCATTCTGTGAATTCACACACCTCCATTCTATGACTTTACACACTTCCGTTCTATGATTTCACACACATCCATTCTGTGACTTCACACACCTCCATTGTGAGTTCACACACTTACATTCTGTGACCTCACACACCTCCATTCTGTGACTTCACACACCTCCATTCTATGACTTTACACACTTCCATTCTATGACTTAGCACACCTCCATTCTGTGACTTCACACACCTCCATTGTGAGTTCACACACTTCCATTCTGTGACTTCACACACCTCCATTCTGTGACTACACACACCTCCATTCTGTGACTTCACACACCTCCATTCTATGACTTCACACAATTCCATTCTGTGACTTCACACAGCTACATCGTGAGTTTACAAACTTCCATTCTGTGACTTCACACACCTCCATTCTGTGACTTCACACACCTCCATTCTGTGACTTCACACACCTCCATTCTATGACTTCACACACCTCCATTCTGTGACTTCACACACCGGCATTGTGAGTTCACACCCTTCCATTCTGTAACTTCACACACCTCTATTCTGTGACTTCACACACCTCCATTCTGTGACTTCACACACCTCCATTCTATGACTTCACAGACCTCGAATCTGTGACTTCACTCACCTCCACTCTATGACTTCACACTCCTCCATTCTATGACTTCCCACACCTCCTTTCTATGACTTCACCCACCTCTATTCTATGACTTCACACCACCATTCTGACTTCACACACCTCCATTCTGTGACTTCACACACCTCCATTCTATGACTTCAAACACCTCCATTCTATGACTTCACACACCTTCATTCTTACTTCAGAAACATCCATTCTATGACTCACACACATCCATTCTATAACTTCATAAACCTCCATTCTGTGTTTTCGCACACCTCCATTCTGAGTTCACTCATCTCCATTCTGTGACTTCATACACCTCCATTCTGACTTCACACAACGCCATTCTATGGCTTCACTCACTTCCATTCTATGATTTTACACACATCCATTCTGTGACTTCACACACCTCCATTGTGAGTTCATACACTTCCATTCTGTGACTTCACACACCTCCATTCTGTGACTTCACACACCTCCATTCTATGACTTCATGCACCTCCATTTTATGACTTCACACACCACCATTCTGTGACTTCACACCTCCATTCTATGACTTCACGCAACTCCATTCTATGACTTCACACACCTCCATTCTATGACTTTACACACCTCCATTCTATGACTTCACACACCTGCATTGTGACTTCACACACCTCCAGTATGTGTTCACACACCTGAATTGTGACTTCACACACCTACATTCTATGACTTCACACACATCCATTCTGTCTTCACACACCTCCATTCTATGATTTCACACACTTCCATTCTATGACTTCACATACCTCCATTGTTTGACTTCACACACCTCATTTCTGAGGTGACACACCTCAATTCTCTGATATCACACACCTCCAATCTGACTTAACACACCTCCATTCTATGACTTCACACACCTCCATTGTGACTTCACACACCTCCATTCTACGAGTTCACACACTTCCATTCTGACTTCACACACCTCCATTCAGAGACTTCACACAGCTCCATTCTGACTTCACACACCTCCATTTGTGACTTCACACACCTCCATTCTGTGACTTCACACACCTCCATTCTGCGACTTCACACACCTCCATTCTGTGACTTCACCCCTCCATTCTGTGACTTCACACACCTCCATTCTGTGACTTTACACACCTCCATTGTGAGTTCACACACTTCCATTCTGTGACTTCACACACCTCCATTGTGAGTTCACACACTTCCATTCTGTGACTTCACACACCTCCATTCTGTGACTTTACACACCTCCATTGTGAGTTCACACACATCCATTCTGTGACTTCACACACCTCCATTGTGAGTTCACACACTTCCATTCTGTGACTTCACACACCTCCATTCTGTGACTTTACACACCTCCATTCTATGACTTCATGCACCTCCATTTTATGACTTCACACACCACCATTCTGTGACTTCACGCCTCCATTCTATGACTTCACACAACTCCATTCTATGACTTCACACACCTCCATTCTATGACTTCACACACCTGAATTGTGACTTCACACACCTCCAGTCTATGTGTTCACACACCTGAATTGTGACTTCACACACCTACATTCTATGACTTCACACACATCCATTCTGTGACTTCACACACCTCCATTCTATGATTTCACACACTTCCATTGTGAGTTCACACACTTCCATTCTGTGACTTCACACACCTCCATTCTGTGACTTCACACACCTCCATTCTGTGACTTCACACACCTCCATTCTATAACTTCACACACTTCCATTCTATGACTTCACACACCTCCATTCCGCGACTACACACACCTCCATTGTGAGTTCACACCCTTCCATTGTGTGACTTCACACACCTCCATTCTGTGACTTCACACACGTCCATTCTGTGACTACACACACCTCCATTCTGTGACTTCACTCACCTCCATTCTATGACTTCAGAGAACTCCATTCTGTGACTTCACACAGCTACATCGTGAGTTCACAAACTTCCATTCTGTGACTTCACACACCTCCATTCTGTGACTTCACACACCTCCATTCTGTGACTTCACACACCTCCATTCTATGACTACACACACCTCCATTCTATGATTTCACATATCTCCATGCTATGACTTCACACACCTCCATTCTCTGACTTGACACACCTCCATTCTGAGATCACACACCTCCATTCTGTGACTTCACACACTTCCATTCTATGACTTCACACACCTCAATTCTGTGACTTCACACACCTCCATTCTGAGTTCACACACCTCCTTTCTGTGACTTCACACACCTCCATTCCGTGACTTCACACACCTCCATTCTGTGACTTCACACACCTCCATTCTATGACTTCACACACCTCCATTCTATGACTTCACACACCTCCATTCTGTGACTTCACACACCTCTATTCTATGACTTCACACACATCCATTCTGTGACTTCACACACCTCTATTCTATGACTTCACACACATCCATTCTATGACTTCACCCACCTCCATTCTGTGACTTCAAACACCTCCATTCTATGATTTCACACACCTCCATTGTGACTTCACACACCTCCATTCTATGAGTTCACACACCTCCATTCTGACTTCACAAACCTCCATTCTATGACTTCACAAACCTCGAATCTGTGACTTCACTCACCTCCACTCTATGACTTCACACTCCTCCATTCTAGGACTTCCCACACCTCCTTTCTATGACTTCACCCACCCCCTTCAATGACTTCACACCTCCATTCTGACTTCACACACCTCCATTATGTGACTTCACACACCTCCATTCTATGAGTTCACACACCTACATTTTGACTTCACACACCTCCATTCTATGACTTCACACACCTTCATTCTTACTTCAGACACATCCATTCTATAACTTCACACACCTCCATTCTATGACTTCACACACCTCCATTCTATGATTTCATACACCTCCATTCTGTGACTTCACACACCTCCATTGTGAGTTCACACACTTCCATTCTGTGACTTCACACACCTCCATTCTGTGACTTCACACACCTCCATTGTGAGTTCACACACTTCCATTCTGTGACTTCACACACCTCCATTCTGTGACTTCACACACCTCCATTGTGACTTCACACACTTCCATTCTGTGACTTCACAAACCTCCATTCTGTGACTTCACACACCTCCATTGTGAGTTCACACACTTCCATTCTGTGACTTCACACAACTCCATTCTGTGACTTCACACACCTCCATTCTGTGACTTCACACAGCTCCATCTTGAGTTCACAAACTTCCATTCTGTGAATTCACACACCTCCATTCTATGACTTTACACACTTCCGTTCTATGATTTCACACACATCCATTCTGTGACTTCACACACCTCCATTGTGAGTTCACACACTTACATTCTGTGACCTCACACACCTCCATTCTGTGACTTCACACACCTCCATTCTATGACTTTACACACTTCCATTCTATGACTTAACACACCTCCATTCTGTGACTTCACACACCTCCATTGTGAGTTCACACACTTCCATTCTGTGACTTCACACACCTCCATTCTGTGACTACACACACCTCCATTCTGTGACTTCACACACCTCCATTCTATGACTTCACACAATTCCATTCTGTGACTTCACACAGCTACATCGTGAGTTTACAAACTTCCATTCTGTGACTTCACACACCTCCATTCTGTGACTTCACACACCTCCATTCTGTGACTTCACACACCTCCATTCTATGACTTCACACAACTCCATTCTGTGACTTCACACACCGGCATTGTGAGTTCACACCCTTCCATTCTGTAACTTCACACACCTCTATTCTGTGACTTCACACACCTCCATTCTGTGACTTCACACACCTCCATTCTATGACTTCACAGACCTCGAATCTGTGACTTCACTCACCTCCACTCTATGACTTCACACTCCTCCATTCTATGACTTCCCACACCTCCTTTCTATGACTTCACCCACCTCTATTCTATGACTTCACACCACCATTCTGACTTCACACACCTCCATTCTGTGACTTCACACACCTCCATTCTATGACTTCAAACACCTCCATTCTATGACTTCACACACCTTCATTCTTACTTCAGAAACATCCATTCTATGACTCACACACATCCATTCTATAACTTCATAAACCTCCATTCTGTGTTTTCGCACACCTCCATTCTGAGTTCACTCATCTCCATTCTGTGACTTCATACACCTCCATTCTGACTTCACACAACGCCATTCTATGGCTTCACTCACTTCCATTCTATGATTTCACACACATCCATTCTGTGACTTCACACACCTCCATTGTGAGTTCATACACTTCCATTCTGTGACTTCACACACCTCCATTCTGTGACTTCACACACCTCCATTCTATGACTTCATGCACCTCCATTTTATGACTTCACACACCACCATTCTGTGACTTCACACCTCCATTCTATGACTTCACGCAACTCCATTCTATGACTTCACACACCTCCATTCTATGACTTTACACACCTCCATTCTATGACTTCACACACCTGCATTGTGACTTCACACACCTCCAGTCTATGTGTTCACACACCTGAATTGTGACTTCACACACCTACATTCTATGACTTCACACACATCCATTCTGTCTTCACACACCTCCATTCTATGATTTCACACACTTCCATTCTATGACTTCACATACCTCCATTGTTTGACTTCACACACCTCATTTCTGAGGTGACACACCTCAATTCTCTGATATCACACACCTCCAATCTGACTTAACACACCTCCATTCTATGACTTCACACACCTCCATTGTGACTTCACACACCTCCATTCTACGAGTTCACACACTTCCATTCTGACTTCACACACCTCCATTCAGAGACTTCACACAGCTCCATTCTGACTTCACACACCTCCATTTGTGACTTCACACACCTCCATTCTGTGACTTCACACACCTCCATTCTGCGACTTCACACACCTCCATTCTGTGACTTCACCCCTCCATTCTGTGACTTCACACACCTCCATTCTGTGACTTTACACACCTCCATTGTGAGTTCACACACTTCCATTCTGTGACTTCACACACCTCCATTCTGTGACTTCACACACCTCCATTCTGTGACTCACACACCTCCATTCTATGACTTCACACACCTCCATGCTACGACTTCACACACGTCCATGCTATGACTTCACACACCTCCATTCTCTGACTTGACACACCTCCATTCTGAGATCACACACCTCCATTCTGTGCCTTAACACACCTCAATTCTGGCTTCACACACCTCCATTTCATGACTTCGCACACCACCATTCTATGACTTCACACACCTCCATTATGTGAACTTCACACACCTACATTCTTAGTTGACACACCTCCATTCTGTGACTTCACACACCTCCATTCTGACCTCACAAACCTCCATTCTATGACTTCACACTCCTCTATTGTGACTTCACACACCTCCATTCTATGAGTTCACACACCTCCATTCTGACTTCACACACCTCCATTCTATGACTTCACACACCTCTATTTTGACTTCACACAGCTCCATTCTGTGACTTCACAAAATTCCATTGTATGATTTCACACATCTCCATACTATGACTTCACACACCTCCATCTATGACTTCACACAACTTCATTCTTACTTCAGAAACATCCATTGTATGACTTCACACACCTCCATTCTGACTTCACACACCTCCATTCTGTGACTTCACACACGTCCATTCTATGAGTTCACACACCTCCATTTTGACATCACACACCTCCATTCTCTGACTTCACACACCTTCATTCTTCAGAAACATCCATTCTATGACTTCACACACCTCCATTATATGACTTCACAAACCTCCAATCAATGACTTCACACACCTCCGTTCTGTGACTTCACACACCTCCATTCTATGTCTTCACACACCTCCACTGTGACTTCACACACATCCATTCTGTGACTTCACACACCTCCATTGTGAGTTCACCCACTTCCATTCTGTGACTTCACACACCTCCATTCTGTGACTTCGCACACCTCCATTCTGTGACTTCACACACCTTCATTCTTACTTCAGACACATCCATTCTATAATTTCACACACCTCCATTCTATGACTTCACACACCTCCATTCGGTGATTTCACACACCTCCATTCTATGACTTCACACACCTTCATTCTCACTTCAGACACATCCATTCTATAACTTCACACACCTCCATTCTGTGACTTCACACACCTCCATTCTATGACTTCACACACCTCCATTCTGTGACTTCACACACCTCCATTGTGAGTTCACACACTTCCATTCTGTGACTTCACACACCTCCATTCTGTAACTTCACACACCTCCATTGTGAGTTCACACACTTCCATTCTGTGACTTCACACACCTCCATTCTGTGACTTCACACACCTCCATTGTGAGTTCACACACTACCATTCTGTGACTTCACACACCTCCATTCTGTGACTTCACACACCTCCATTCTGTGACTTCACACAGCTCCATCTTGAGTTCACAAACTTCCATTCTGTGAATTCACACACCTCCATTCTATGACTTTACACACTTCCATTCTAAGATTTCACACACCTCCATTCTGTGACTTCACACACCTCCATTGTGAGTTCACACACTTACATTCTGTGACTTCACACACTTCCATACTGTGACTTCACACACCTCCATTCTGTGACTTCACACACCTCCATTGTGAGTTCACACACTTCCATACTGTGACTTCACACACCTCCATTCTGTGACTTCACACACCTCCATTGTGAGTTCACACACTTCCATTCTGTGACTTCACACACCTCCATTCTGTGACTTCACACACCTCCATCTTGAGTTCACAAACTTCCATTCTGTGAATTCACACACCTCCATTCTATGACTTTACACACTTCCATTCTATGATTTCACACACCTCCATTCTGTGACTTCACACACCTCCATTGTGAGTTCACACACTTACATTCTGTGACTTCACACACCTCCTTTCTGTGACTTCACACACCTCCATTCTATGACTTTACACACTTCCATTCTATGACTTCACACACCTCCATTCTGCGACTTCACACACCTCCATTTTGAGTTCACACACTTCCATTCTGTGACTTCACACACCTCCATTCTGTGACTTCACACACTTCCATTCTGTGACTTCACACACCTCCATTCTATGACTTCACACAATTCCATTCTGTGACTTCACATAGCTACATCGTGAGTTTACAAACTTCCATTCTGTGACTTCACACACCTCCATTCTGTGACTTCACACACCTCCATTCTGTGACTTCACACACCTCCATTCTATGACTTCACACACCTCCATTCTGTGACTACACACACCTCCATTTTGAGTTCATACACTTCCATTCTGTAACTTCACACACCTCTATTCTGTGACTTCACACACCTCGATTCTGTGACTTCACACACCTCCATTCTGTGACTTCACACACCTCCATTCTATGACTTCACACACCTCCATTCTGTGACTTCACACAGCTCCATCTTGAGTTCACAAACTTCCATTCTGTGACTTCACACACCTCCATTCTGTGACTTCACACACCTCCATTCTGTGACTTCACACACCTCCATTCTGTGACTTCACACACCTCCATTCTATGACTACACACACCTCCATTCTATGATTTCACATATCTCCATGCTATGACTTCACACACCTCCATTCTCTGACTTGACACACCTCCATTCTGAGATCACACACCTCCATTCTGTGACTTCACACACTTCCATTCTATGACTTCACACACCTCCATTCTGTGACTTCACACACCTCTATTCTATGACTTCACACACATCCATTCTGTGACTTCACACACCTCTATTCTATGACTTCACACACATCCATTCTATGACTTCACCCACCTCCATTCTGTGACTTCAAACACCTCCATTCTATGATTTCACACACCTCCATTGTGACTTCACACACCTCCATTCTATGAGTTCACACACCTCCATTCTGACTTCACAAACCTCCATTCTATGACTTCACAAACCTCGAATCTGTGACTTCACTCACCTCCATTCTATGACTTCACACTCCTCCATTCTAGGACTTCCCACACCTCCTTTCTATGACTTCACCCACCCCCTTCAATGACTTCACACCTCCATTCTGACTTCACACACCTCCATTATGTGACTTCACACACCTCCATTCTATGAGTTCACACACCTACATTTTGACTTCACACACCTCCATTCTATGACTTCACACACCTTCATTCTTACTTCAGACACATCCATTCTATAACTTCACACACCTCCATTCTATGACTTCACACACCTCCATTCTATGATTTCATACACCTCCATTCTGTGACTTCACACACCTCCATTGTGAGTTCACACACTTCCATTCTGTGACTTCACACACCTCCATTCTGTGACTTCACACACCTCCATTGTGAGTTCACACACTTCCATTCTGTGACTTCACACACCTCCATTCTGTGACTTCACACACCTCCATTGTGAGTTCACACACTTCCATTCTGTGACTTCACAAACCTCCATTCTGTGACTTCACACACCTCCATTGTGAGTTCACACACTTCCATTCTGTGACTTCACACAACTCCATTCTGTGACTTCACACACCTCCATTCTGTGACTTCACACAGCTCCATCTTGAGTTCACAAACTTCCATTCTGTGAATTCACACACCTCCATTCTATGACTTTACACACTTCCGTTCTATGATTTCACACACATCCATTCTGTGACTTCACACACCTCCATTGTGAGTTCACACACTTACATTCTGTGACCTCACACACCTCCATTCTGTGACTTCACACACCTCCATTCTATGACTTTACACACTTCCATTCTATGACTTAGCACACCTCCATTCTGTGACTTCACACACCTCCATTGTGAGTTCACACACTTCCATTCTGTGACTTCACACACCTCCATTCTGTGACTACACACACCTCCATTCTGTGACTTCACACACCTCCATTCTATGACTTCACACAATTCCATTCTGTGACTTCACACAGCTACATCGTGAGTTTACAAACTTCCATTCTGTGACTTCACACACCTCCATTCTGTGACTTCACACACCTCCATTCTGTGACTTCACACACCTCCATTCTATGACTTCACACACCTCCATTCTGTGACTTCACACACCGGCATTGTGAGTTCACACCCTTCCATTCTGTAACTTCACACACCTCTATTCTGTGACTTCACACACCTCCATTCTGTGACTTCACACACCTCCATTCTATGACTTCACAGACCTCGAATCTGTGACTTCACTCACCTCCACTCTATGACTTCACACTCCTCCATTCTATGACTTCCCACACCTCCTTTCTATGACTTCACCCACCTCTATTCTATGACTTCACACCACCATTCTGACTTCACACACCTCCATTCTGTGACTTCACACACCTCCATTCTATGACTTCAAACACCTCCATTCTATGACTTCACACACCTTCATTCTTACTTCAGAAACATCCATTCTATGACTCACACACATCCATTCTATAACTTCATAAACCTCCATTCTGTGTTTTCGCACACCTCCATTCTGAGTTCACTCATCTCCATTCTGTGACTTCATACACCTCCATTCTGACTTCACACAACGCCATTCTATGGCTTCACTCACTTCCATTCTATGATTTTACACACATCCATTCTGTGACTTCACACACCTCCATTGTGAGTTCATACACTTCCATTCTGTGACTTCACACACCTCCATTCTGTGACTTCA
Source organism: Megascapheus bottae (assembly GCF_031878675.1). Taxonomy (NCBI): domain Eukaryota; kingdom Metazoa; phylum Chordata; class Mammalia; order Rodentia; family Geomyidae; genus Megascapheus; species Megascapheus bottae. Next base: position 202,111 of record NW_028327557.1, on the reverse strand, counting down.
CACACCTCCATTCTATGACTTCATGCACCTCCATTTTATGACTTCACACACCACCATTCTGTGACTTCACACCTCCATTCTATGACTTCACGCAACTCCATTCTATGACTTCACACACCTCCATTCTATGACTTTACACACCTCCATTCTATGACTTCACACACCTGCATTGTGACTTCACACACCTCCAGTATGTGTTCACACACCTGAATTGTGACTTCACACACCTACATTCTATGACTTCACACACATCCATTCTGTCTTCACACACCTCCATTCTATGATTTCACACACTTCCATTCTATGACTTCACATACCTCCATTGTTTGACTTCACACACCTCATTTCTGAGGTGACACACCTCAATTCTCTGATATCACACACCTCCAATCTGACTTAACACACCTCCATTCTATGACTTCACACACCTCCATTGTGACTTCACACACCTCCATTCTACGAGTTCACACACTTCCATTCTGACTTCACACACCTCCATTCAGAGACTTCACACAGCTCCATTCTGACTTCACACACCTCCATTTGTGACTTCACACACCTCCATTCTGTGACTTCACACACCTCCATTCTGCGACTTCACACACCTCCATTCTGTGACTTCACCCCTCCATTCTGTGACTTCACACACCTCCATTCTGTGACTTTACACACCTCCATTGTGAGTTCACACACTTCCATTCTGTGACTTCACACACCTCCATTGTGAGTTCACACACTTCCATTCTGTGACTTCACACACCTCCATTCTGTGACTTTACACACCTCCATTGTGAGTTCACACACATCCATTCTGTGACTTCACACACCTCCATTGTGAGTTCACACACTTCCATTCTGTGACTTCACACACCTCCATTCTGTGACTTTACACACCTCCATTCTATGACTTCATGCACCTCCATTTTATGACTTCACACACCACCATTCTGTGACTTCACGCCTCCATTCTATGACTTCACACAACTCCATTCTATGACTTCACACACCTCCATTCTATGACTTCACACACCTGAATTGTGACTTCACACACCTCCAGTCTATGTGTTCACACACCTGAATTGTGACTTCACACACCTACATTCTATGACTTCACACACATCCATTCTGTGACTTCACACACCTCCATTCTATGATTTCACACACTTCCATTGTGAGTTCACACACTTCCATTCTGTGACTTCACACACCTCCATTCTGTGACTTCACACACCTCCATTCTGTGACTTCACACACCTCCATTCTATAACTTCACACACTTCCATTCTATGACTTCACACACCTCCATTCCGCGACTACACACACCTCCATTGTGAGTTCACACCCTTCCATTGTGTGACTTCACACACCTCCATTCTGTGACTTCACACACGTCCATTCTGTGACTACACACACCTCCATTCTGTGACTTCACTCACCTCCATTCTATGACTTCAGAGAACTCCATTCTGTGACTTCACACAGCTACATCGTGAGTTCACAAACTTCCATTCTGTGACTTCACACACCTCCATTCTGTGACTTCACACACCTCCATTCTGTGACTTCACACACCTCCATTCTATGACTACACACACCTCCATTCTATGATTTCACATATCTCCATGCTATGACTTCACACACCTCCATTCTCTGACTTGACACACCTCCATTCTGAGATCACACACCTCCATTCTGTGACTTCACACACTTCCATTCTATGACTTCACACACCTCAATTCTGTGACTTCACACACCTCCATTCTGAGTTCACACACCTCCTTTCTGTGACTTCACACACCTCCATTCCGTGACTTCACACACCTCCATTCTGTGACTTCACACACCTCCATTCTATGACTTCACACACCTCCATTCTATGACTTCACACACCTCCATTCTGTGACTTCACACACCTCTATTCTATGACTTCACACACATCCATTCTGTGACTTCACACACCTCTATTCTATGACTTCACACACATCCATTCTATGACTTCACCCACCTCCATTCTGTGACTTCAAACACCTCCATTCTATGATTTCACACACCTCCATTGTGACTTCACACACCTCCATTCTATGAGTTCACACACCTCCATTCTGACTTCACAAACCTCCATTCTATGACTTCACAAACCTCGAATCTGTGACTTCACTCACCTCCACTCTATGACTTCACACTCCTCCATTCTAGGACTTCCCACACCTCCTTTCTATGACTTCACCCACCCCCTTCAATGACTTCACACCTCCATTCTGACTTCACACACCTCCATTATGTGACTTCACACACCTCCATTCTATGAGTTCACACACCTACATTTTGACTTCACACACCTCCATTCTATGACTTCACACACCTTCATTCTTACTTCAGACACATCCATTCTATAACTTCACACACCTCCATTCTATGACTTCACACACCTCCATTCTATGATTTCATACACCTCCATTCTGTGACTTCACACACCTCCATTGTGAGTTCACACACTTCCATTCTGTGACTTCACACACCTCCATTCTGTGACTTCACACACCTCCATTGTGAGTTCACACACTTCCATTCTGTGACTTCACACACCTCCATTCTGTGACTTCACACACCTCCATTGTGACTTCACACACTTCCATTCTGTGACTTCACAAACCTCCATTCTGTGACTTCACACACCTCCATTGTGAGTTCACACACTTCCATTCTGTGACTTCACACAACTCCATTCTGTGACTTCACACACCTCCATTCTGTGACTTCACACAGCTCCATCTTGAGTTCACAAACTTCCATTCTGTGAATTCACACACCTCCATTCTATGACTTTACACACTTCCGTTCTATGATTTCACACACATCCATTCTGTGACTTCACACACCTCCATTGTGAGTTCACACACTTACATTCTGTGACCTCACACACCTCCATTCTGTGACTTCACACACCTCCATTCTATGACTTTACACACTTCCATTCTATGACTTAACACACCTCCATTCTGTGACTTCACACACCTCCATTGTGAGTTCACACACTTCCATTCTGTGACTTCACACACCTCCATTCTGTGACTACACACACCTCCATTCTGTGACTTCACACACCTCCATTCTATGACTTCACACAATTCCATTCTGTGACTTCACACAGCTACATCGTGAGTTTACAAACTTCCATTCTGTGACTTCACACACCTCCATTCTGTGACTTCACACACCTCCATTCTGTGACTTCACACACCTCCATTCTATGACTTCACACAACTCCATTCTGTGACTTCACACACCGGCATTGTGAGTTCACACCCTTCCATTCTGTAACTTCACACACCTCTATTCTGTGACTTCACACACCTCCATTCTGTGACTTCACACACCTCCATTCTATGACTTCACAGACCTCGAATCTGTGACTTCACTCACCTCCACTCTATGACTTCACACTCCTCCATTCTATGACTTCCCACACCTCCTTTCTATGACTTCACCCACCTCTATTCTATGACTTCACACCACCATTCTGACTTCACACACCTCCATTCTGTGACTTCACACACCTCCATTCTATGACTTCAAACACCTCCATTCTATGACTTCACACACCTTCATTCTTACTTCAGAAACATCCATTCTATGACTCACACACATCCATTCTATAACTTCATAAACCTCCATTCTGTGTTTTCGCACACCTCCATTCTGAGTTCACTCATCTCCATTCTGTGACTTCATACACCTCCATTCTGACTTCACACAACGCCATTCTATGGCTTCACTCACTTCCATTCTATGATTTCACACACATCCATTCTGTGACTTCACACACCTCCATTGTGAGTTCATACACTTCCATTCTGTGACTTCACACACCTCCATTCTGTGACTTCACACACCTCCATTCTATGACTTCATGCACCTCCATTTTATGACTTCACACACCACCATTCTGTGACTTCACACCTCCATTCTATGACTTCACGCAACTCCATTCTATGACTTCACACACCTCCATTCTATGACTTTACACACCTCCATTCTATGACTTCACACACCTGCATTGTGACTTCACACACCTCCAGTCTATGTGTTCACACACCTGAATTGTGACTTCACACACCTACATTCTATGACTTCACACACATCCATTCTGTCTTCACACACCTCCATTCTATGATTTCACACACTTCCATTCTATGACTTCACATACCTCCATTGTTTGACTTCACACACCTCATTTCTGAGGTGACACACCTCAATTCTCTGATATCACACACCTCCAATCTGACTTAACACACCTCCATTCTATGACTTCACACACCTCCATTGTGACTTCACACACCTCCATTCTACGAGTTCACACACTTCCATTCTGACTTCACACACCTCCATTCAGAGACTTCACACAGCTCCATTCTGACTTCACACACCTCCATTTGTGACTTCACACACCTCCATTCTGTGACTTCACACACCTCCATTCTGCGACTTCACACACCTCCATTCTGTGACTTCACCCCTCCATTCTGTGACTTCACACACCTCCATTCTGTGACTTTACACACCTCCATTGTGAGTTCACACACTTCCATTCTGTGACTTCACACACCTCCATTCTGTGACTTCACACACCTCCATTCTGTGACTCACACACCTCCATTCTATGACTTCACACACCTCCATGCTACGACTTCACACACGTCCATGCTATGACTTCACACACCTCCATTCTCTGACTTGACACACCTCCATTCTGAGATCACACACCTCCATTCTGTGCCTTAACACACCTCAATTCTGGCTTCACACACCTCCATTTCATGACTTCGCACACCACCATTCTATGACTTCACACACCTCCATTATGTGAACTTCACACACCTACATTCTTAGTTGACACACCTCCATTCTGTGACTTCACACACCTCCATTCTGACCTCACAAACCTCCATTCTATGACTTCACACTCCTCTATTGTGACTTCACACACCTCCATTCTATGAGTTCACACACCTCCATTCTGACTTCACACACCTCCATTCTATGACTTCACACACCTCTATTTTGACTTCACACAGCTCCATTCTGTGACTTCACAAAATTCCATTGTATGATTTCACACATCTCCATACTATGACTTCACACACCTCCATCTATGACTTCACACAACTTCATTCTTACTTCAGAAACATCCATTGTATGACTTCACACACCTCCATTCTGACTTCACACACCTCCATTCTGTGACTTCACACACGTCCATTCTATGAGTTCACACACCTCCATTTTGACATCACACACCTCCATTCTCTGACTTCACACACCTTCATTCTTCAGAAACATCCATTCTATGACTTCACACACCTCCATTATATGACTTCACAAACCTCCAATCAATGACTTCACACACCTCCGTTCTGTGACTTCACACACCTCCATTCTATGTCTTCACACACCTCCACTGTGACTTCACACACATCCATTCTGTGACTTCACACACCTCCATTGTGAGTTCACCCACTTCCATTCTGTGACTTCACACACCTCCATTCTGTGACTTCGCACACCTCCATTCTGTGACTTCACACACCTTCATTCTTACTTCAGACACATCCATTCTATAATTTCACACACCTCCATTCTATGACTTCACACACCTCCATTCGGTGATTTCACACACCTCCATTCTATGACTTCACACACCTTCATTCTCACTTCAGACACATCCATTCTATAACTTCACACACCTCCATTCTGTGACTTCACACACCTCCATTCTATGACTTCACACACCTCCATTCTGTGACTTCACACACCTCCATTGTGAGTTCACACACTTCCATTCTGTGACTTCACACACCTCCATTCTGTAACTTCACACACCTCCATTGTGAGTTCACACACTTCCATTCTGTGACTTCACACACCTCCATTCTGTGACTTCACACACCTCCATTGTGAGTTCACACACTACCATTCTGTGACTTCACACACCTCCATTCTGTGACTTCACACACCTCCATTCTGTGACTTCACACAGCTCCATCTTGAGTTCACAAACTTCCATTCTGTGAATTCACACACCTCCATTCTATGACTTTACACACTTCCATTCTAAGATTTCACACACCTCCATTCTGTGACTTCACACACCTCCATTGTGAGTTCACACACTTACATTCTGTGACTTCACACACTTCCATACTGTGACTTCACACACCTCCATTCTGTGACTTCACACACCTCCATTGTGAGTTCACACACTTCCATACTGTGACTTCACACACCTCCATTCTGTGACTTCACACACCTCCATTGTGAGTTCACACACTTCCATTCTGTGACTTCACACACCTCCATTCTGTGACTTCACACACCTCCATCTTGAGTTCACAAACTTCCATTCTGTGAATTCACACACCTCCATTCTATGACTTTACACACTTCCATTCTATGATTTCACACACCTCCATTCTGTGACTTCACACACCTCCATTGTGAGTTCACACACTTACATTCTGTGACTTCACACACCTCCTTTCTGTGACTTCACACACCTCCATTCTATGACTTTACACACTTCCATTCTATGACTTCACACACCTCCATTCTGCGACTTCACACACCTCCATTTTGAGTTCACACACTTCCATTCTGTGACTTCACACACCTCCATTCTGTGACTTCACACACTTCCATTCTGTGACTTCACACACCTCCATTCTATGACTTCACACAATTCCATTCTGTGACTTCACATAGCTACATCGTGAGTTTACAAACTTCCATTCTGTGACTTCACACACCTCCATTCTGTGACTTCACACACCTCCATTCTGTGACTTCACACACCTCCATTCTATGACTTCACACACCTCCATTCTGTGACTACACACACCTCCATTTTGAGTTCATACACTTCCATTCTGTAACTTCACACACCTCTATTCTGTGACTTCACACACCTCGATTCTGTGACTTCACACACCTCCATTCTGTGACTTCACACACCTCCATTCTATGACTTCACACACCTCCATTCTGTGACTTCACACAGCTCCATCTTGAGTTCACAAACTTCCATTCTGTGACTTCACACACCTCCATTCTGTGACTTCACACACCTCCATTCTGTGACTTCACACACCTCCATTCTGTGACTTCACACACCTCCATTCTATGACTACACACACCTCCATTCTATGATTTCACATATCTCCATGCTATGACTTCACACACCTCCATTCTCTGACTTGACACACCTCCATTCTGAGATCACACACCTCCATTCTGTGACTTCACACACTTCCATTCTATGACTTCACACACCTCAATTCTGTGACTTCACACACCTCCATTCTGAGTTCACACACCTCCTTTCTGTGACTTCACACACCTCCATTCCGTGACTTCACACACCTCCATTCTGTGACTTCACACACCTCCATTCTATGACTTCACACACCTCCATTCTATGACTTCACACACCTCCATGCTACGACTTCACACACCTCCATGCTATGACTTCACACACCTCCATTCTCTGACTTGACACACCTCCATTCTGAGATCACACACCTCCATTCTGTGCCTTAACACACCTCAATTCTGGCTTCACACACCTCCATTTCATGACTTCGCACACCACCATTCTATGACTTCACACACCTCCATTATGTGAACTTCACACACCTACATTCTTAGTTGACACACCTCCATTCTGTGACTTCACACTCCTCCATTCTGACCTCACAAACCTCCATTCTATGACTTCACACTCCTCTATTGTGACTTCACACACCTCCATTCTATGAGTTCACACACCTCCATTCTGACTTCACACACCTCCATTCTATGACTTCACACACCTCTATTTTGACTTCACACAGCTCCATTCTGTGACTTCACAAAATTCCATTGTATGATTTCACACATCTCCATACTATGACTTCACACACCTCCATCTATGACTTCACACAACTTCATTCTTACTTCAGAAACATCCATTGTATGACTTCACACACCTCCATTCTGACTTCACACACCTCCATTCTGTGACTTCACACACGTCCATTCTATGAGTTCACACACCTCCATTTTGACATCACACACCTCCATTCTCTGACTTCACACACCTTCATTCTTCAGAAACATCCATTCTATGACTTCACACACCTCCATTATATGACTTCACAAACCTCCAATCAATGACTTCACACACCTCCGTTCTGTGACTTCACACACCTCCATTCTATGTCTTCACACACCTCCACTGTGACTTCACACACATCCATTCTGTGACTTCACACACCTCCATTGTGAGTTCACCCACTTCCATTCTGTGACTTCACACACCTCCATTCTGTGACTTCGCACACCTCCATTCTGTGACTTCACACACCTTCATTCTTACTTCAGACACATCCATTCTTTAATTTCACACACCTCCATTCTATGATTTCACACACCGCCATTCGGTGACTTCACACACCTCCATTCTATGACTTCACACACCTTCATTCTCACTTCAGACACATCCATTCTATAACTTCACACACCTCCATTCTGTGACTTCACACACCTCGATTCTATGACTTCACACACCTCCATTCTGTGACTTCACACACCTCCATTGTGAGTTCACACACTTCCATTCTGTGACTTCACACACCTCCATTCTGTGACTTCACACACCTCCATTGTGAGTTCACACACTACCATTCTGTGACTTCACACACCTCCATTCTGTGACTTCACACACCTCCATTCTGTGACTTCACACAGCTCCATCTTGATTTCACAAACTTCCATTCTGTGAATTCACACACCTCCATTCTATGACTTTACACACTTCCATTCTAAGATTTCACACACCTCCATTCTGTGACTTCACACACCTCCATTGTGAGTTCACACACTTACATTCTGTGACTTCACACACCTCCATTCTGTGACTTCACACACCTCCATTCTGTGACTTCACACACCTCCATTGTGAGTTCACACACTTCCATACTGTGACTTCACACACCTCCATTCTGTGACTTCACACACCTCCATTGTGAGTTCACACACTTCCATTCTGTGACTTCACACACCTCCATTCTGTGACTTCACACACCTCCATCTTGAGTTCACAAACTTCCATTCTGTGAATTCACACACCTCCATTCTATGACTTTACACACTTCCATTCTATGATTTCACACACCTCCATTCTGTGACTTCACACACCTCCATTGTGAGTTCACACACTTACATTCTGTGACTTCACACACCTCCTTTCTGTGACTTCACACACCTCCATTCTATGACTTTACACACTTCCATTCTATGACTTCACACACCTCCATTCTGCGACTTCACACACCTCCATTTTGAGTTCACACACTTCCATTCTGTGACTTCACACACCTCCATTCTGTGACTTCACACACTTCCATTCTGTGACTTCACACACCTCCATTCTATGACTTCACACAATTCCATTCTGTGACTTCACATAGCTACATCGTGAGTTTACAAACTTCCATTCTGTGACTTCACACACCTCCATTCTGTGACTTCACACACCTCCATTCTGTGAATTCACACAACTCCATTTTATGACTTCACACACCTCCATTCTGTGACTACACACACCTCCATTTTGAGTTCATACACTTCCATTCTGCAACTTCACACACCTCTATTCTGTGACTTCACACACCTCGATTCTGTGACTTCACACACCTCCATTCTGTGACTTCACACACCTCCATTCTATGACTTCACACACCTCCATTCTGTGACTTCACACAGCTCCATCTTGAGTTCACAAACTTCCATTCTGTGACTTCACACACCTCCATTCTGTGACTTCACACACTTCCATTCTGTGACTTCACACACCTCCATTCTGTGACTTCACACACTTCCATTCTGTGACTTCACACACCTACATTCTATGACTTCAAACACCTCCATTCTATGACTTCACACACCTTCATTCTTACTTCAGAAACATCCATTCTATGACTCACACACATCCATTCTATAACTTCATAAACCTCCATTCTGTGACTTCACACACCTCCATTGTGAGTTCACACACTTCCATTCTGTGACTTCACACACCTCCATTCTGTGACTTCACACACGTCCATTCTGTGACTACACACACCTCCATTCTGTGACTTCACTCACCTCCATTCTATGACTTCAGAGAACTCCATTCTGTGACTTCACACAGCTACATCGTGAGTTCACAAACTTCCATTCTGTGACTTCACACACCTCCATTCTGTGACTTCACACACCTCCATTCTGTGACTTCACACACCTCCATTCTATGACTACACACACCTCCATTCTATGATTTCACATATCTCCATGCTATGACTTCACACACCTCCATTCTCTGACTTGACACACCTCCATTCTGAGATCACACACCTCCATTCTTTGACTTCACACACTTCCATTCTATGACTTCACACACCTCAATTCTGTGACTTCACACACCTCCATTCTGAGTTCACACACCTCCTTTCTGTGACTTCACACACCTCCATTCCGTGACTTCACACACCTCCATTCTGTGACTTCACACACCTCCATTCTATGAGTTCACACACCTCCATTCTATGACTTCACACACCTCCATTCTGTGACTTCACACACCTCTATTCTATGACTTCACACACATCCATTCTGTGACTTCACACACCTCTATTCTATGACTTCACACACATCCATTCTATGACTTCACCCACCTCCATTCTGTGACTTCAAACACCTCCATTCTATGATTTCACACACCTCCATTGTGACTTCACACACCTCCATTCTATGAGTTCACACACCTCCATTCTGACTTCACAAACCTCCATTCTATGACTTCACAAACCTCGAATCTGTGACTTCACTCACCTCCACTCTATGACTTCACACTCCTCCATTCTAGGACTTCCCACACCTCCTTTCTATGACTTCACCCACCCCCTTCAATGACTTCACACCTCCATTCTGACTTCACACACCTCCATTATGTGACTTCACACACCTCCATTCTATGAGTTCACACACCTACATTTTGACTTCACACACCTCCATTCTATGACTTCACACACCTTCATTCTTACTTCAGACACATCCATTCTATAACTTCACACACCTCCATTCTATGACTTCACACACCTCCATTCTATGATTTCATACACCTCCATTCTGTGACTTCACACACCTCCATTCTGAGTTCACACACTTCCATTCTGTGACTTCACACACCTCCATTCTGTGACTTCACACACCTCCATTGTGAGTTCACACACTTCCATTCTGTGACTTCACACACCTCCATTCTGTGACTTCACACACCTCCATTGTGAGTTCACACACTTCCATTCTGTGACTTCACAAACCTCCATTCTGTGACTTCACACACCTCCATTGTGAGTTCACACACTTCCATTCTGTGACTTCACACAACTCCATTCTGTGACTTCACACACCTCCATTCTGTGACTTCACACAGCTCCATCTTGAGTTCACAAACTTCCATTCTGTGAATTCACACACCTCCATTCTATGACTTTACACACTTCCGTTCTATGATTTCACACACATCCATTCTGTGACTTCACACACCTCCATTGTGAGTTCACACACTTACATTCTGTGACCTCACACACCTCCATTCTGTGACTTCACACACCTCCATTCTATGACTTTACACACTTCCATTCTATGACTTAACACACCTCCATTCTGTGACTTCACACACCTCCATTGTGAGTTCACACACTTCCATTCTGTGACTTCACACACCTCCATTCTGTGACTACACACACCTCCATCTGTGACTTCACACACCTCCATTCTATGACTTCACACAATTCCATTCTGTGACTTCACACATCTACATCGTGAGTTTACAAACTTCCATTCTGTGACTTCACACACCTCCATTCTGTGACTTCACACACCTCCATTCTGTGACTTCACACACCTCCATTCTATGACTTCACACACCTCCATTCTGTGACTTCACACACCGGCATTGTGAGTTCACACCCTTCCATTCTGTAACTTCACACACCTCTATTCTGTGACTTCACACACCTCCATTCTGTGACTTCACACACCTCCATTCTATGACTTCACAGACCTCGAATCTGTGACTTCACTCACCTCCACTCTATGACTTCACACTCCTCCATTCTATGACTTCCCACACCTCCTTTCTATGACTTCACCCACCTCTATTCTATGACTTCACACCACCATTCTGACTTCACACACCTCCATTCTGTGACTTCACACACCTCCATTCTATGACTTCAAACACCTCCATTCTATGACTTCACACACCTTCATTCTTACTTCAGAAACATCCATTCTATGACTCACACACATCCATTCTATAACTTCATAAACCTCCATTCTGTGTTTTCGCACACCTCCATTCTGAGTTCACTCATCTCCATTCTGTGACTTCATACACCTCCATTCTGACTTCACACAACGCCATTCTATGGCTTCACTCACTTCCATTCTATGATTTCACACACATCCATTCTGTGACTTCACACATCTCCATTGTGAGTTCATACACTTCCATTCTGTGACTTCACACACCTCCATTCTGTGACTTCACACACCTCCATTCTATGACTTCATGCACCTCCATTTTATGACTTCACACACCACCATTCTGTGACTTCACACCTCCATTCTATGACTTCACGCAACTCCATTCTATGACTTCACACACCTCCATTCTATGACTTTACACACCTCCATTCTATGACTTCACACACCTGCATTGTGACTTCACACACCTCCAGTCTATGTGTTCACACACCTGAATTGTGACTTCACACACCTACATTCTATGACTTCACACACATCCATTCTGTCTTCACACACCTCCATTCTATGATTTCACACACTTCCATTCTATGACTTCACATACCTCCACTGTTTGACTTCACACACCTCATTTCTGAGGTGACACACCTCAATTCTCTGATATCACACACCTCCAATCTGACTTAACACACCTCCATTCTATGACTTCACACACCTCCATTGTGACTTCACACACCTCCATTCTACGAGTTCACACACTTCCATTCTGACTTCACACACCTCCATTCAGAGACTTCACACAGCTCCATTCTGACTTCACACACCTCCATTTGTGACTTCACACACCTCCATTCTGTGACTTCACACACCTCCATTCTGCGACTTCACACACCTCCATTCTGTGACTTCACCCCTCCATTCTGTGACTTCACACACCTCCATTCTGTGACTTTACACACCTCCATTGTGAGTTCACACACTTCCATTCTGTGACTTCACACACCTCCATTCTGTGACTTCACACACCTCCATTCTGTGACTCACACACCTCCATTCTATGACTTCACACACCTCCATGCTACGACTTCACACACCTCCATGCTATGACTTCACACACCTCCATTCTCTGACTTGACACACCTCCATTCTGAGATCACACACCTCCATTCTGTGCCTTAACACACCTCAATTCTGGCTTCACACACCTCCATTTCATGACTTCGCACACCACCATTCTATGACTTCACACACCTCCATTATGTGAACTTCACACACCTACATTCTTAGTTGACACACCTCCATTCTGTGACTTCACACACCTCCATTCTGACCTCACAAACCTCCATTCTATGACTTCACACTCCTCTATTGTGACTTCACACACCTCCATTCTATGAGTTCACACACCTCCATTCTGACTTCACACACCTCCATTCTATGACTTCACACACCTCTATTTTGACTTCACACAGCTCCATTCTGTGACTTCACAAAATTCCATTGTATGATTTCACACATCTCCATACTATGACTTCACACACCTCCATCTATGACTTCACACAACTTCATTCTTACTTCAGAAACATCCATTGTATGACTTCACACACCTCCATTCTGACTTCACACACCTCCATTCTGTGACTTCACACACGTCCATTCTATGAGTTCACACACCTCCATTTTGACATCACACACCTCCATTCTCTGACTTCACACACCTTCATTCTTCAGAAACATCCATTCTATGACTTCACACACCTCCATTATATGACTTCACAAACCTCCAATCAATGACTTCACACACCTCCGTTCTGTGACTTCACACACCTCCATTCTATGTCTTCACACACCTCCACTGTGACTTCACACACATCCATTCTGTGACTTCACACACCTCCATTGTGAGTTCACCCACTTCCATTCTGTGACTTCACACACCTCCATTCTGTGACTTCGCACACCTCCATTCTGTGACTTCACACACCTTCATTCTTACTTCAGACACATCCATTCTATAATTTCACACTCCTCCATTCTATGACTTCACACACCTCCATTCGGTGACTTCACACACCTCCATTCTATGACTTCACACACCTTCATTCTCACTTCAGACACATCCATTCTATAACTTCACACACCTCCATTCTGTGACTTCACACACCTCCATTCTATGACTTCACACACCTCCATTCTGTGACTTCACACACCTCCATTGTGAGTTCACACACTTCCATTCTGTGACTTCACACACCTCCATTCTGTGACTTCACACACCTCCATTGTGAGTTCACACACTTCCATTCTGTGACTTCACACACCTCCATTCTGTGACTTCACACACCTCCATTGTGAGTTCACACACTGCCATTCTGTGACTTCACACACCTCCATTCTGTGACTTCACACACCTCCATTCTGTGACTTCACACAGCTCCATCTTGAGTTCACAAACTTCCATTCTGTGAATTCACACACCTCCATTCTATGACTTTACACACTTCCATTCTAAGATTTCACACACCTCCATTCTGTGACTTCACACACCTCCATTGTGAGTTCACACACTTACATTCTGTGACTTCACACACCTCCATTCTGTGACTTCACACACCTCCATTCTGTGACTTCACACACCTCCATTGTGAGTTCACACACTTCCATACTGTGACTTCACACACCTCCATTCTGTGACTTCACACACCTCCATTGTGAGTTCACACACTTCCATTCTGTGACTTCACACACCTCCATTCTGTGACTTCACACACCTCCATCTTGAGTTCACAAACTTCCATTCTGTGAATTCACACACCTCCATTCTATGACTTTACACACTTCCATTCTATGATTTCACACACCTCCATTCTGTGACTTCACACACCTCCATTGTGAGTTCACACACTTACATTCTGTGACTTCACACACCTCCTTTCTGTGACTTCACACACCTCCATTCTATGACTTTACACACTTCCATTCTATGACTTCACACACCTCCATTCTGCGACTTCACACACCTCCATTTTGAGTTCACACACTTCCATTCTGTGACTTCACACACCTCCATTCTGTGACTTCACACACCTCCATTCTATGACTTTACACACCTCCATTCTATGACTTCACACACCTGCATTGTGACTTCACACACCTCCAGTCTATGTGTTCACACACCTGAATTGTGACTTCACACACCTACATTCTATGACTTCACACACATCCATTCTGTCTTCACACACCTCCATTCTATGATTTCACACACTTCCATTCTATGACTTCACATACCTCCATTGTTTGACTTCACACACCTCATTTCTGAGGTGACACACCTCAATTCTCTGATATCACACACCTCCAATCTGACTTAACACACCTCCATTCTATGACTTCACACACCTCCATTGTGACTTCACACACCTCCATTCTACGAGTTCACACACTTCCATTCTGACTTCACACACCTCCATTCAGAGACTTCACACAGCTCCATTCTGACTTCACACACCTCCATTTGTGACTTCACACACCTCCATTCTGTGACTTCACACACCTCCATTCTGCGACTTCACACACCTCCATTCTGTGACTTCACCCTTCCATTCTGTGACTTCACACACCTCCATTCTGTGACTTTACACACCTCCATTGTGAGTTCACACACTTCCATTCTGTGACTTCACACACCTCCATTGTGAGTTCACACACTTCCATTCTGTGACTTCACACACCTCCATTCTGTGACTTTACACACCTCCACTGTGAGTTCACACACATCCATTCTGTGACTTCACACACCTCCATTGTGAGTTCACACACTTCCATTCTGTGACTTCACACACCTCCATTCTGTGACTTCACACACCTCCATTGTGAGTTCACACACTTCCATTCTGTGACTTCACACACCTCCATTCTGTGACTTCACACACCTCCATTGTGAGTTCACACACTTCCATTCTGTGACTTCACAAACCTCCATTCTGTGACTTCACACACCTCCATTGTGAGTTCACACACTTCCATTCTGTGACTTCACACAACTCCATTCTGTGACTTCACACACCTCCATTCTGTGACTTCACACAGCTCCATCTTGAGTTCACAAACTTCCATTCTGTGAATTCACACACCTCCATTCTATGACTTTACACACTTCCGTTCTATGATTTCACACACATCCATTCTGTGACTTCACACACCTCCATTGTGAGTTCACACACTTCCATTCTGTGACTTCACACACCTCCATTCTGTGACTACACACACCTCCATCTGTGACTTCACACACCTCCATTCTATGACTTCACACAATTCCATTCTGTGACTTCACACATCTACATCGTGAGTTTACAAACTTCCATTCTGTGACTTCACACACCTCCATTCTGTGACTTCACACACCTCCATTCTGTGACTTCACACACCTCCATTCTATGACTTCACACACCTCCATTCTGTGACTTCACACACCGGCATTGTGAGTTCACACCCTTCCATTCTGTAACTTCACACACCTCTATTCTGTGACTTCACACACCTCCATTCTGTGACTTCACACACCTCCATTCTATGACTTCACAGACATCGAATCTGTGACTTCACTCATCTCCACTCTATGACTTCACACTCCTCCATTCTATGACTTCCCACACCTCCTTTCTATGACTTCACCCACCTCTATTCTATGACTTCACACCACCATTCTGACTTCACACACCTCCATTCTGTGACTTCACACACCTCCATTCTATGACTTCAAACACCTCCATTCTATGACTTCACACACCTTCATTCTTACTTCAGAAACATCCATTCTATGACTCACACACATCCATTCTATAACTTCATAAACCTCCATTCTGTGTTTTCGCACACCTCCATTCTGAGTTCACTCATCTCCATTCTGTGACTTCATACACCTCCATTCTGACTTCACACAACGCCATTCTATGGCTTCACTCACTTCCATTCTATGATTTCACACACATCCATTCTGTGACTTCACACACCTCCATTGTGAGTTCATACACTTCCATTCTGTGACTTCACACACCTCCATTCTGTGACTTCACACACCTCCATTCTATGACTTCATGCACCTCCATTTTATGACTTCACACACCACCATTCTGTGACTTCACACCTCCATTCTATGACTTCACGCAACTCCATTCTATGACTTCACACACCTCCATTCTATGACTTTACACACCTCCATTCTATGACTTCACACACCTGCATTGTGACTTCACACACCTCCAGTCTATGTGTTCACACACCTGAATTGTGACTTCACACACCTACATTCTATGACTTCACACACATCCATTCTGTCTTCACACACCTCCATTCTATGATTTCACACACTTCCATTCTATGACTTCACATACCTCCACTGTTTGACTTCACACACCTCATTTCTGAGGTGACACACCTCAATTCTCTGATATCACACACCTCCAATCTGACTTAACACACCTCCATTCTATGACTTCACACACCTCCATTGTGACTTCACACACCTCCATTCTACGAGTTCACACACTTCCATTCTGACTTCACACACCTCCATTCAGAGACTTCACACAGCTCCATTCTGACTTCACACACCTCCATTTGTGACTTCACACACCTCCATTCTGTGACTTCACACACCTCCATTCTGCGACTTCACACACCTCCATTCTGTGACTTCACCCCTCCATTCTGTGACTTCACACACCTCCATTCTGTGACTTTACACACCTCCATTGTGAGTTCACACACTTCCATTCTGTGACTTCACACACCTCCATTCTGTGACTTCACACACCTCCATTCTGTGACTCACACACCTCCATTCTATGACTTCACACACCTCCATGCTACGACTTCACACACCTCCATGCTATGACTTCACACACCTCCATTCTCTGACTTGACACACCTCCATTCTGAGATCACACACCTCCATTCTGTGCCTTAACACACCTCAATTCTGGCTTCACACACCTCCATTTCATGACTTCGCACACCACCATTCTATGACTTCACACACCTCCATTATGTGAACTTCACACACCTACATTCTTAGTTGACACACCTCCATTCTGTGACTTCACACACCTCCATTCTGACCTCACAAACCTCCATTCTATGACTTCACACTCCTCTATTGTGACTTCACACACCTCCATTCTATGAGTTCACACACCTCCATTCTGACTTCACACACCTCCATTCTATGACTTCACACACCTCTATTTTGACTTCACACAGCTCCATTCTGTGACTTCACAAAATTCCATTGTATGATTTCACACATCTCCATACTATGACTTCACACACCTCCATCTATGACTTCACACAACTTCATTCTTACTTCAGAAACATCCATTGTATGACTTCACACACCTCCATTCTGACTTCACACACCTCCATTCTGTGACTTCACACACGTCCATTCTATGAGTTCACACACCTCCATTTTGACATCACACACCTCCATTCTCTGACTTCACACACCTTCATTCTTCAGAAACATCCATTCTATGACTTCACACACCTCCATTATATGACTTCACAAACCTCCAATCAATGACTTCACACACCTCCGTTCTGTGACTTCACACACCTCCATTCTATGTCTTCACACACCTCCACTGTGACTTCACACACATCCATTCTGTGACTTCACACACCTCCATTGTGAGTTCACCCACTTCCATTCTGTGACTTCACACACCTCCATTCTGTGACTTCGCACACCTCCATTCTGTGACTTCACACACCTTCATTCTTACTTCAGACACATCCATTCTATAATTTCACACTCCTCCATTCTATGACTTCACACACCTCCATTCGGTGACTTCACACACCTCCATTCTATGACTTCACACACCTTCATTCTCACTTCAGACACATCCATTCTATAACTTCACACACCTCCATTCTGTGACTTCACACACCTCCATTCTATGACTTCACACACCTCCATTCTGTGACTTCACACACCTCCATTGTGAGTTCACACACTTCCATTCTGTGACTTCACACACCTCCATTCTGTGACTTCACACACCTCCATTGTCAGTTCACACACTTCCATTCTGTGACTTCACACACCTCCATTCTGTGACTTCACACACCTCCATTGTGAGTTCACACACTGCCATTCTGTGACTTCACACACCTCCATTCTGTGACTTCACACACCTCCATTCTGTGACTTCACACAGCTCCATCTTGAGTTCACAAACTTCCATTCTGTGAATTCACACACCTCCATTCTATGACTTTACACACTTCCATTCTAAGATTTCACACACCTCCATTCTGTGACTTCACACACCTCCATTGTGAGTTCACACACTTACATTCTGTGACTTCACACACCTCCATTCTGTGACTTCACACACCTCCATTCTGTGACTTCACACACCTCCATTGTGAGTTCACACACTTCCATACTGTGACTTCACACACCTCCATTCTGTGACTTCACACACCTCCATTGTGAGTTCACACACTTCCATTCTGTGACTTCACACACCTCCATTCTGTGACTTCACACACCTCCATCTTGAGTTCACAAACTTCCATTCTGTGAATTCACACACCTCCATTCTATGACTTTACACACTTCCATTCTATGATTTCACACACCTCCATTCTGTGACTTCACACACCTCCATTGTGAGTTCACACACTTACATTCTGTGACTTCACACACCTCCTTTCTGTGACTTCACACACCTCCATTCTATGACTTTACACACTTCCATTCTATGACTTCACACACCTCCATTCTGCGACTTCACACACCTCCATTTTGAGTTCACACACTTCCATTCTGTGACTTCACACACCTCCATTCTGTGACTTCACACACCTCCATTCTATGACTTTACACACCTCCATTCTATGACTTCACACACCTGCATTGTGACTTCACACACCTCCAGTCTATGTGTTCACACACCTGAATTGTGACTTCACACACCTACATTCTATGACTTCACACACATCCATTCTGTCTTCACACACCTCCATTCTATGATTTCACACACTTCCATTCTATGACTTCACATACCTCCATTGTTTGACTTCACACACCTCATTTCTGAGGTGACACACCTCAATTCTCTGATATCACACACCTCCAATCTGACTTAACACACCTCCATTCTATGACTTCACACACCTCCATTGTGACTTCACACACCTCCATTCTACGAGTTCACACACTTCCATTCTGACTTCACACACCTCCATTCAGAGACTTCACACAGCTCTATTCTGACTTCACACACCTCCATTTGTGACTTCACACATCTCCATTCTGTGACTTCACACACCTCCATTCTGCGACTTCACACACCTCCATTCTGTGACTTCACCCCTCCATTCTGTGACTTCACACACCTCCATTCTGTGACTTTACACACCTCCATTGTGAGTTCACACACTTCCATTCTGTGACTTCACACACCTCCATTCTGTGACTTCACACACCTCCATTCTGTGACTCACACACCTCCATTCTATGACTTCACACACCTCCATGCTACGACTTCACACACCTCCATGCTATGACTTCACACACCTCCATTCTCTGACTTGACACACCTCCATTCTGAGATCACACACCTCCATTCTGTGCCTTAACACACCTCAATTCTGGCTTCACACACCTCCATTTCATGACTTCGCACACCACCATTCTATGACTTCACACACCTCCATTATGTGAACTTCACACACCTACATTCTTAGTTGACACACCTCCATTCTGTGACTTCACACACCTCCATTCTGACCTCACAAACCTCCATTCTATGACTTCACACTCCTCTATTGTGACTTCACACACCTCCATTCTATGAGTTCACACACCTCCATTCTGACTTCACACACCTCCATTCTATGACTTCACACACCTCTATTTTGACTTCACACAGCTCCATTCTGTGACTTCACAAAATTCCATTGTATGATTTCACACATCTCCATACTATGACTTCACACACCTCCATCTATGACTTCACACAACTTCATTCTTACTTCAGAAACATCCATTGTATGACTTCACACACCTCCATTCTGACTTCACACACCTCCATTCTGTGACTTCACACACGTCCATTCTATGAGTTCACACACCTCCATTTTGACATCACACACCTCCATTCTCTGACTTCACACACCTTCATTCTTCAGAAACATCCATTCTATGACTTCACACACCTCCATTATATGACTTCACAAACCTCCAATCAATGACTTCACACACCTCCGTTCTGTGACTTCACACACCTCCATTCTATGTCTTCACACACCTCCACTGTGACTTCACACACATCCATTCTGTGACTTCACACACCTCCATTGTGAGTTCACCCACTTCCATTCTGTGACTTCACACACCTCCATTCTGTGACTTCGCACACCTCCATTCTGTGACTTCACACACCTTCATTCTTACTTCAGACACATCCATTCTATAATTTCACACACCTCCATTCTATGACTTCACACACCTCCATTCGGTGACTTCACACACCTCCATTCTATGACTTCACACACCTTCATTCTCACTTCAGACACATCCATTCTATAACTTCACACACCTCAATTCTGTGACTTCACACACCTCCATTCTATGACTTCACACACCTCCATTCTGTGACTTCACACACCTCCATTGTGAGTTCACACACTTCCATTCTGTGACTTCACACACCTCCATTCTGTGACTTCACACACCTCCATTGTGAGTTCACACACTTCCATTCTCTGACTTCACACACCTCCATTCTGTGACTTCACACACCTCCATTGTGAGTTCACACACTACCATTCTGTGACTTCACACACCTCCATTCTGTGACTTCACACACCTCCATTCTGTGACTTCACACAGCTCCATCTTGAGTTCACAAACTTCCATTCTGTGAATTCACACACCTCCATTCTATGACTTTACACACTTCCATTCTAAGATTTCACACACCTCCATTCTGTGACTTCACACACCTCCATTGTGAGTTCACACACTTATATTCTGTGACTTCACACACCTCCATTCTGTGACTTCACACACCTCCATTGTGAGTTCACACACTTACATTCTGTGACTTCACACACCTCCATTCTGTGACTTCACACACCTCCATTGTGAGTTCACACACTTCCATACTGTGACTTCACACACCTCCATTCTGTGACTTCACACACCTCCATTCTGACCTCACAAACCTCCATTCTATGACTTCACACTCCTCTATTGTGACTTCACACACCTCCATTCTATGAGTTCACACACCTCCATTCTGACTTCACACACCTCCATTCTATGACTTCACACACCTCTATTTTGACTTCACACAGCTCCATTCTGTGACTTCACAAAATTCCATTGTATGATTTCACACATCTCCATACTATGACTTCACACACCTCCATCTATGACTTCACACAACTTCATTCTTACTTCAGAAACATCCATTGTATGACTTCACACACCTCCATTCTGACTTCACACACCTCCATTCTGTGACTTCACACACGTCCATTCTATGAGTTCACACACCTCCATTTTGACATCACACACCTCCATTCTCTGACTTCACACACCTTCATTCTTCAGAAACATCCATTCTATGACTTCACACACCTCCATTATATGACTTCACAAACCTCCAATCAATGACTTCACACACCTCCGTTCTGTGACTTCACACACCTCCATTCTATGTCTTCACACACCTCCACTGTGACTTCACACACATCCATTCTGTGACTTCACACACCTCCATTGTGAGTTCACCCACTTCCATTCTGTGACTTCACACACCTCCATTCTGTGACTTCACACACCTTCATTCTTACTTCAGACACATCCATTCTATAATTTCACACACCTCCATTCTATGACTTCACACACCTCCATTCGGTGACTTCACACACCTCCATTCTATGACTTCACACACCTTCATTCTCACTTCAGACACATCCATTCTATAACTTCACACACCTCCATTCTGTGACTTCACACACCTCCATTCTATGACTTCACACACCTCCATTCTGTGACTTCACACACCTCCATTGTGAGTTCACACACTTCCATTCTGTGACTTCACACACCTCCATTCTGTGACTTCACACACCTCCATTGTGAGTTCACACACTTCCATTCTGTGACTTCACACACCTCCATTCTGTGACTTCACACACCTCCATTGTGAGTTCACACACTGCCATTCTGTGACTTCACACACCTCCATTCTGTGACTTCACACAGCTCCATCTTGAGTTCACAAACTTCCATTCTGTGAATTCACACACCTCCATTCTATGACTTTACACACTTCCATTCTAATATTTCACACACCTCCATTCTGTGACTTCACACACCTCCATTGTGAGTTCACACACTTACATTCTGTGACTTCACACACCTCCATTCTGTGACTTCACACACCTCCATTCTGTGACTTCACACACCTCCATTGTGAGTTCACACACTTCCATACTGTGACTTCACACACCTCCATTCTGTGACTTCACACACCTCCATTGTGAGTTCACACACTTCCATTCTGTGACTTCACACACCTCCATTCTGTGACTTCACACACCTCCATCTTGAGTTCACAAACTTCCATTCTGTGAATTCACACACCTCCATTCTATGACTTTACACACTTCCATTCTATGATTTCACACACCTCCATTCTGTGACTTCACACACCTCCATTGTGAGTTCACACACTTACATTCTGTGACTTCACACACCTCCTTTCTGTGACTTCACACACCTCCATTCTATGACTTTACACACTTCCATTCTATGACTTCACACACCTCCATTCTGCGACTTCACACACCTCCATTTTGAGTTCACACACTTCCATTCTGTGACTTCACACACCTCCATTCTGTGACTTCACACACCTCCATTCTATGACTTTACACACCTCCATTCTATGACTTCACACACCTGCATTGTGACTTCACACACCTCCAGTCTATGTGTTCACACACCTGTATTGTGACTTCACACACCTACATTCTATGACTTCACACACATCCATTCTGTCTTCACACACCTCCATTCTATGATTTCACACACTTCCATTCTATGACTTCACATACCTCCATTGTTTGACTTCACACACCTCATTTCTGAGGTGACACACCTCAATTCTCTGATATCACACACCTCCAATCTGACTTAACACACCTCCATTCTATGACTTCACACACCTCCATTGTGACTTCACACACCTCCATTCTACGAGTTCACACACTTCCATTCTGACTTCACACACCTCCATTCAGAGACTTCACACAGCTCCATTCTGACTTCACACACCTCCATTTGTGACTTCACACACCTCCATTCTGTGACTTCACACACCTCCAATTTGCGACTTCACACACCTCCATTCTGTGACTTCACCCCTCCATTCTGTGACTTCACACACCTCCATTCTGTGACTTTACACACCTCCATTGTGAGTTCACACACTTCCATTCTGTGACTTCACACACCTCCATTCTGTGACTTCACACACCTCCATTCTGTGACTCACACACCTCCATTCTATGACTTCACACACCTCCATGCTACGACTTCACACACCTCCATGCTATGACTTCACACACCTCCATTCTCTGACTTGACACCCCTCCATTCTGAGATCACACACCTCCATTCTGTGCCTTAACACACCTCAATTCTGGCTTCACACACCTCCATTTCATGACTTCGCACACCACCATTCTATGACTTCACACACCTCCATTATGTGAACTTCACACACCTACATTCTTAGTTGACACACCTCCATTCTGTGACTTCACACACCTCCATTCTGACCTCACAAACCTCCATTCTATGACTTCACACTCCTCTATTGTGACTTCACACACCTCCATTCTATGAGTTCACACACCTCCATTCTGACTTCACACACCTCCATTCTATGACTTCACACACCTCTATTTTGACTTCACACAGCTCCATTCTGTGACTTCACAAAATTCCATTGTATGATTTCACACATCTCCATACTATGACTTCACACACCTCCATCTATGACTTCACACAACTTCATTCTTACTTCAGAAACATCCATTGTATGACTTCACACACCTCCATTCTGACTTCACACACCTCCATTCTGTGACTTCACACACGTCCATTCTATGAGTTCACACACCTCCATTTTGACATCACACACCTCCATTCTCTGACTTCACACACCTTCATTCTTCAGAAACATCCATTCTATGACTTCACACACCTCCATTATATGACTTCACAAACCTCCAATCAATGACTTCACACACCTCCGTTCTGTGACTTCACACACCTCCATTCTATGTCTTCACACACCTCCACTGTGACTTCACACACATCCATTCTGTGACTTCACACACCTCCATTGTGAGTTCACCCACTTCCATTCTGTGACTTCACACACCTCCATTCTGTGACTTCGCACACCTCCATTCTGTGACTTCACACACCTTCATTCTTACTTCAGACACATCCATTCTATAATTTCACACACCTCCATTCTATGACTTCACACACCTCCATTCGGTGACTTCACACACCTCCATTCTATGACTTCACACACCTTCATTCTCACTTCAGACACATCCATTCTATAACTTCACACACCTCCATTCTGTGACTTCACACACCTCCATTCTATGACTTCACACACCTCCATTCTGTGACTTCACACACCTCCATTGTGAGTTCACACACTTCCATTCTGTGACTTCACACACCTCCATTCTGTGACTTCACACACCTCCATTGTGAGTTCACACACTTCCATTCTGTGACTTCACACACCTCCATTCTGTGACTTCACACACCTCCATTGTGAGTTCACACACTACCATTCTGTGACTTCACACACCTCCATTCTGTGACTTCACACACCTCCATTCTGTGACTTCACACAGCTCCATCTTGAGTTCACAAACTTCCATTCTGTGAATTCACACACCTCCATTCTATGACTTTACACACTTCCATTCTAAGATTTCACACACCTCCATTCTGTGACTTCACACACCTCCATTGTGAGTTCACACACTTACATTCTGTGACTTCACACACCTCCATTCTGTGACTTCACACACCTCCATTCTGTGACTTCACACACCTCCATTGTGAGTTCACACACTTCCATACTGTGACTTCACACACCTCCATTCTGTGACTTCACACACCTCCATTGTTAGTTCACACACTTCCATTCTGTGACTTCACACACCTCCATTCTGTGACTTCACACACCTCCATCTTGAGTTCACAAACTTCCATTCTGTGAATTCACACACCTCCATTCTATGACTTTACACACTTCCATTCTATGATTTCACACACCTCCATTCTGTGACTTCACACACCTCCATTGTGAGTTCACACACTTACATTCTGTGACTTCACACACCTCCTTTCTGTGACTTCACACACCTCCATTCTATGACTTTACACACTTCCATTCTATGACTTCACACACCTCCATTCTGCGACTTCACACACCTCCATTTTGAGTTCACGCACTTCCATTCTGTGACTTCACACACCTCCATTCTGTGACTTCACACACTTCCATTCTGTGACTTCACACACCTCCATTCTATGACTTCACACAATTCCATTCTGTGACTTCACATAGCTACATCGTGAGTTTACAAACTTCCATTCTGTGACTTCACACACCTCCATTCTGTGACTTCACACACCTCCATTCTGTGACTTCACACACCTCCATTCTATGACTTCACACACCTCCATTCTGTGACTACACACACCTCCATTTTGAGTTCATACACTTCCATTCTGTAACTTCACACACCTCTATTCTGTGACTTCACACACCTCGATTCTGTGACTTCACACACCTCCATTCTGTGACTTCACACACCTCCATTCTATGACTTCACACACCTCCATTCTGTGACTTCACACAGCTCCATCTTGAGTTCACAAACTTCCATTCTGTGACTTCACACACCTCCATTCTGTGACTTCACACACCTCCATTCTGTGACTTCACACACCTACATTCTATGACTTCAAACACCTCCATTCTATGACTTCACACACCTTCATTCTTACTTCAGAAACATCCATTCTATGACTCACACACATCCATTCTATAACTTCATAAACCTCCATTATGTGACTTCGCACACCTCCATTCTGAGTTCACTCATCTCCATTCTGTGACTTCATACACCTCCATTCTGACATCACACAACGCCATTCTGTGGCTTCACACACTTCCATTCTATGATTTAACACACATCCATTCTGTGACTTCACACACCTCCATTGTGAGTTCACACACTTCCATTCTGTGACTTCACACACCTCCATTCTGTGACTTCACACACGTCCATTCTGTGACTACACACACCTCCATTCTGTGACTTCACTCACCTCCATTCTATGACTTCAGAGAACTCCATTCTGTGACTTCACACAGCTACATCGTGAGTTCACAAACTTCCATTCTGTGACTTCACACACCTCCATTCTGTGACTTCACACACCTCCATTCTGTGACTTCACACACCTCCATTCTATGACTACACACACCTCCATTCTATGATTTCACATATCTCCATGCTATGACTTCACACACCTCCATTCTCTGACTTGACACACCTCCATTCTGAGATCACACACCTCCATTCTGTGACTTCACACACTTCCATTCTATGACTTCACACACCTCAATTCTGTGACTTCACACACCTCCATTCTGAGTTCACACACCTCCTATCTGTGACTTCACACACCTCCATTCCGTGACTTCACACACCTCCATTCTGTGACTTCACACACCTCCATTCTATGACTTCACACACCTCCATTCTATGACTTCACACACCTCCATGCTACGACTTCACACACCTCCATGCTATGACTTCACACACCTCCATTCTCTGACTTGACACACCTCCATTCTGAGATCACACACCTCCATTCTGTGCCTTAACACACCTCAATTCTGGCTTCACACACCTCCATTTCATGACTTCGCACACCACCATTCTATGACTTCACACACCTCCATTATGTGAACTTCACACACCTACATTCTTAGTTGACACACCTCCATTCTGTGACTTCACACACCTCCATTCTGACCTCACAAACCTCCATTCTATGACTTCACACTCCTCTATTGTGACTTCACACACCTCCATTCTATGAGTTCACACACCTCCATTCTGACTTCACACACCTCCATTCTATGACTTCACACACCTCTATTTTGACTTCACACAGCTCCATTCTGTGACTTCACAAAATTCCATTGTATGATTTCACACATCTCCATACTATGACTTCACACACCTCCATCTATGACTTCACACAACTTCATTCTTACTTCAGAAACATCCATTGTATGACTTCACACACCTCCATTCTGACTTCACACACCTCCATTCTGTGACTTCACACACGTCCATTCTATGAGTTCACACACCTCCATTTTGACATCACACACCTCCATTCTCTGACTTCACACACCTTCATTCTTCAGAAACATCCATTCTATGACTTCACACACCTCCATTATATGACTTCACAAACCTCCAATCAATGACTTCACACACCTCCGTTCTGTGACTTCACACACCTCCATTCTATGTCTTCACACACCTCCACTGTGACTTCACACACATCCATTCTGTGACTTCACACACCTCCATTGTGAGTTCACCCACTTCCATTCTGTGACTTCACACACCTCCATTCTGTGACTTCGCACACCTCCATTCTGTGACTTCACACACCTTCATTCTTACTTCAGACACATCCATTCTTTAATTTCACACACCTCCATTCTATGATTTCACACACCGCCATTCGGTGACTTCACACACCTCCATTCTATGACTTCACACACCTTCATTCTCACTTCAGACACATCCATTCTATAACTTCACACACCTCCATTCTGTGACTTCACACACCTCCATTCTATGACTTCACACACCTCCATTCTGTGACTTCACACACCTCCATTGTGAGTTCACACACTTCCATTCTGTGACTTCACACACCTCCATTCTGTGACTTCACACACCTCCATTGTGAGTTCACACACTACCATTCTGTGACTTCACACACCTCCATTCTGTGACTTCACACACCTCCATTCTGTGACTTCACACAGCTCCATCTTGAGTTCCCAAACTTCCATTCTGTGAATTCACACACCTCCATTCTATGACTTTACACACTTCCATTCTAAGATTTCACACACCTTCATTCTGTGACTTCACACACCTCCATTGTGAGTTCACACACTTACATTCTGTGACTTCACACACCTCCATTCTGTGACTTCACACACCTCCATTCTGTGACTTCACACACCTCCATTGTGAGTTCACACACTTCCATACTGTGACTTCACACACCTCCATTCTGTGACTTCACACACCTCCATTGTGAGTTCACACACTTCCATTCTGTGACTTCACACACCTCCATTCTGTGACTTCACACACCTCCATCTTGAGTTCACAAACTTCCATTCTGTGAATTCACACACCTCCATTCTATGACTTTACACACTTCCATTCTATGATTTCACACACCTCCATTCTGTGACTTCACACACCTCCATTGTGAGTTCACACACTTACATTCTGTGACTTCACACACCTCCTTTCTGTGACTTCACACACCTCCATTCTATGACTTTGCACACTTCCATTCTATGACTTCACACACCTCCATTCTGTGACTTCACACACTTCCATTCTGTGACTTCACACACCTCCATTCTGTGACTTCACACACTTCCATTCTGTGACTTCACACACCTCCATTCTATGACTTCACACAATTCCATTCTGTGACTTCACATAGCTACATCGTGAGTTTACAAACTTCCATTCTGTGACTTCACACACCTCCATTCTGTGACTTCACACACCTCCATTCTGTGACTTCACACAACTCCATTCTATGACTTCACACACCTCCATTCTGTGACTACACACACCTCCATTTTGAGTTCATACACTTCCATTCTGTAACTTCACACACCTCTATTCTGTGACTTCACACACCTCCATTCTGTGACTTCACACACCTCCATTCTGTGACTTCACACACCTCCATTCTATGACTTCACACACCTCCATTCTGTGACTTCACACAGCTCCATCTTGAGTTCACAAACTTCCATTCTGTGACTTCACACACCTCCATTCTGTGACTTCACACACTTCCATTCTGTGACTTCACACACCTACATTCTATGACTTCAAACACCTCCATTCTATGACTTCACACACCTTCATTCTTACTTCAGAAACATCCATTCTATGACTCACACACATCCATTCTATAACTTCATAAACCTCCATTATGTGACTTCGCACACCTCCATTCTGAGTTCACTCATCTCCATTCTGTGACTTCATACACCTCCATTCTGACTTCACACAACGCCATTCTATGGCTTCACACACTTCCATTCTATGATTTAACACACATCCATTCTGTGACTTCACACACCTCCATTGTGAGTTCACACACTTCCATTCTGTGACTTCACACACCTCCATTCTGTGACTTCACACACGTCCATTCTGTGACTACACACACCTCCATTCTGTGACTTCACTCACCTCCATTCTATGACTTCAGAGAACTCCATTCTGTGACTTCACACAGCTACATCGTGAGTTCACAAACTTCCATTCTGTGACTTCACACACCTCCATTCTCTGACTTGACACACCTCCATTCTGAGATCACACACCTCCATTCTGTGACTTCACACACTTCCATTCTATGACTTCACACACCTCAATTCTGTGACTTCACACACCTCCATTCTGAGTTCACACACCTCCTTTCTGTGACTTCACACACCTCCATTCCGTGACTTCACACACCTCCATTCTGTGACTTCACACACCTCCATTCTATGACTTCACACACCTCCATTCAATGACTTCACACACCTCCATTCTGTGACTTCACACACCTCTATTCTATGACTTCACACACATCCATTCTGTGACTTCACACACCTCTATTCTATGACTTCACACACATCCATTCTATGACTTCACCCACCTCCATTCTGTGACTTCAAACACCTCCATTCTATGATTTCACACACCTCCATGGTTACTTCACACACCTCCATTCTATGAGTTCACACACCTCCATTCTGACTTCACAAACCTCCATTCTATGACTTCACAAACCTCGAATCTGTGACTTCACTCACCTCCACTCTATGACTTCACACTCCTCCATTCTAGGACTTCCCACACCTCCTTTCTATGACTTCACCCACCCCCTTCAATGACTTCACACCTCCATTCTGACTTCACACACCTCCATTATGTGACTTCACACACCTCCATTCTATGAGTTCACACACCTACATTTTGACTTCACACACCTCCATTCTATGACTTCACACACCTTCATTCTTACTTCAGACACATCCATTCTATAACTTCACACACCTCCATTCTATGACTTCACACACCTCCATTCTATGATTTCATACACCTCCATTCTGTGACTTCACACACCTCCATTGTGAGTTCACACACTTCCATTCTGTGACTTCACACACCTCCATTCTGTGACTTCACACACCTCCATTGTGAGTTCACACACTTCCATTCTGTGACTTCACACACCTCCATTCTGTGACTTCACACACCTCCATTGTGAGTTCACACACTTCCATTCTGTGACTTCACACAACTCCATTCTGTGACTTCACACACCTCCATTCTGTGACTTCACACAGCTCCATCTTGAGTTCACAAACTTCCATTCTGTGAATTCACACACCTCCATTCTATGACTTTACACACTTCCGTTCTATGATTTCACACACATCCATTCTGTGACTTCACACACCTCCATTGTGAGTTCACACACTTACATTCTGTGACCTCACACACCTCCATTCTGTGACTTCACACACCTCCATTCTATGACTTTACACACTTCCATTCTATGACTTAACACACCTCCATTCTGTGACTTTACACACCTCCATTGTGAGTTCACACACTTCCATTCTGTGACTTCACACACCTCCATTCTGTGACTTCACACACCTCCATTCTGTGACTTCACACACCTCCATTCTATGACTTCACACAATTCCATTCTGTGACTTCACACAGCTACATCGTGAGTTTACAAACTTCCATTCTGTGACTTCACACACCTCCATTCTGTGACTTCACACACCTCCATTCTGTGACTTCACACACCTCCATTCTATGACTTCACACACCTCCATTCTGTGACTTCACACACCGGCATTGTGAGTTCACACACTTCCATTCTGTAACTTCACACACCTCTATTCTGTGACTTCACACACCTCCATTCTGTGACTTCACACACCTCCATTCTATGACTTCACAGACCTCGAATCTGTGACTTCACTCACCTCCACTCTATGACTTCACACTCCTCCATTCTATGACTTCCCACACCTCCTTTCTATGACTTCACCCACCTCTATTCTATGACTTCACACCACCATTCTGACTTCACACACCTCCATTCTGTGACTTCACACACCTCCATTCTATGACTTCAAACACCTCCATTCTATGACTTCACACACCTTCATTCTTACTTCAGAAACATCCATTCTATGACTCACACACATCCATTCTATAACTTCATAAACCTCCATTCTGTGACTTCGCACACCTCCATTCTGAGTTCACTCATCTCCATTCTGTGACTTCATACACCTCCATTCTGACTTCACACAACGCCATTCTATGGCTTCACACACTTCCATTCTATGATTTCACACACATCCATTCTGTGACTTCACACACCTCCATTGTGAGTTCATACACTTCCATTCTGTGACTTCACACACCTCCATTCTGTGACTTCACACACCTCCATTCTATGACTTCATGCACCTCCATTTTATGACTTCACACACCACCATTCTGTGACTTCACACCTCCATTCTATGACTTCACGCAACTCCATTCTATGACTTCACACACCTCCATTCTATGACTTCACACACCTCCATTCTATGACTTCACACACCTGCATTGTGACTTCACACACCTCCAGTCTATGTGTTCACACACCTGAATTGTGACTTCACACACCTACATTCTATGACTTCACACACATCCATTCTGTCTTCACACACCTCCATTCTATGATTTCACACACTTCCATTCTATGACTTCACATACCTCCATTGTTTGACTTCACACACCTCATTTCTGAGGTGACACACCTCAATTCTCTGATATCACACACCTCCAATCTGACTTAACACACCTCCATTCTATGACTTCACACACCTCCATTGTGACTTCACACACCTCCATTCTACGAGTTCACACACTTCCATTCTGACTTCACACACCTCCATTCAGAGACTTCACACAGCTCCATTCTGACTTCACACACCTCCATTTGTGACTTCACACACCTCCATTCTGTGACTTCACACACCTCCATTCTGCGACTTCACACACCTCCATTCTGTGACTTCAACCCTCCATTCTGTGACTTCACACACCTCCATTCTGTGACTTTACACACCTCCATTGTGAGTTCACACACTTCCATTCTGTGACTTCACACACCTCCATTGTGAGTTCACACACTTCCATTCTGTGACTTCACACACCTCCATTCTGTGACTTTACACACCTCCATTGTGAGTTCACACACATCCATTCTGTGACTTCACACACCTCCATTGTGAGTTCACACACTTCCATTCTGTGACTTCACACACCTCCATTCTGTGACTTCACACACCTCCATTGTGAGTTCACACACCTCCATTCAGAGACTTCACACAGCTCCATTCTGACTTCACACACCTCCATTTGTGACTTCACACACCTCCATTCTGTGACTTCACACACCTCCATTCTGCGACTTCACACACCTCCATTCTGTGACTTCACCCCTCCATTCTGTGACTTCACACACCTCCATTCTGTGACTTTACACACCTCCATTGTGAGTTCACACACTTCCATTCTGTGACTTCACACACCTCCATTCTGTGACTTCACACACCTCCATTCTGTGACTCACACACCTCCATTCTATGACTTCACACACCTCCATGCTACGACTTCACACACCTCCATGCTATGACTTCACACACCTCCATTCTCTGACTTGACACACCTCCATTCTGAGATCACACACCTCCATTTTGTGCCTTAACACACCTCAATTCTGGCTTCACACACCTCCATTTCATGACTTCGCACACCACCATTCTATGACTTCACACACCTCCATTATGTGAACTTCACACACCTACATTCTTAGTTGACACACCTCCATTCTGTGACTTCACACACCTCCATTCTGACCTCACAAACCTCCATTCTATGACTTCACACTCCTCTATTGTGACTTCACACACCTCCATTCTTTGAGTTCACACACCTCCATTCTGACTTCACACACCTCCATTCTATGACTTCACACACATCCATTCTATGACTTCACCCACCTCCATTCTGTGACTTCAAACACCTCCATTCTATGATTTCACACACCTCCATTGTGACTTCACACACCTCCATTCTATGAGTTCACACACCTCCATTCTGACTTCACAAACCTCCATTCTATGACTTCACAAACCTCGAATCTGTGACTTCACTCACCTCCACTCTATGACTTCACACTCCTCCATTCTAGGACTTCCCACACCTCCTTTCTATGACTTCACCCACCCCCTTCAATGACTTCACACCTCCATTCTGACTTCACACACCTCCATTATGTGACTTCACACACCTCCATTCTATGAGTTCACACACCTACATTTTGACTTCACACACCTCCATTCTATGACTTCACACACCTTCATTCTTACTTCAGACACATCCATTCTATAACTTCACACACCTCCATTCTATGACTTCACACACCTCCATTCTATGATTTCATACACCTCCATTCTGTGACTTCACACACCTCCATTGTGAGTTCACACACTTCCATTCTGTGACTTCACACACCTCCATTCTGTGACTTCACACACCTCCATTGTGAGTTCACACACTTCCATTCTGTGACTTCACACACCTCCATTCTGTGACTTCACACACCTCAATTGTGAGTTCACACACTTCCATTCTGTGACTTCACAAACCTCCATTCTGTGACTTCACACACCTCCATTGTGAGTTCACACACTTCCATTCTGTGACTTCACACAACTCTATTCTGTGACTTCACACACCTCCATTATGTGACTTCACACAGCTCCATCTTGAGTTCACAAACTTCCATTCTGTGAATTCAGACACCTCCATTCTATGACTTTACACACTTCCGTACTATGATTTCACACACATCCATTCTGTGACTTCACACACCTCCATTGTGAGTTCACACACTTACATTCTGTGACCTCACACACCTCCATTCTGTGACTTCACACACCTCCATTCTATGACTTTACACACTTCCATTCTATGACTTAACACACCTCCATTCTGTGACTTTACACACCTCCATTGTGAGTTCACACACTTCCATTCTGTGACTTCACACACCTCCATTCTGTGACTTCACACACCTCCATTCTGTGACTTCACACACCTCCATTCTATGACTTCACACAATTCCATTCTGTGACTTCACACAGCTACATCGTGAGTTTACAAACTTCCATTCTGTGACTTCACACACCTCCATTCTGTGACTTCACACACCTCCATTCTGTGACTTCACACACCTCCATTCTATGACTTCACACACCTCCATTCTGTGACTTCACACACCGGCATTGTGAGTTCACACACTTCCATTCTGTAACTTCACACACCTCTATTCTGTGACTTCACACACCTCCATTCTGTGACTTCACACACCTCCATTCTATGACTTCACAGACCTCGAATCTGTGACTTCACTCACCTCCACTCTATGACTTCACACTCCTCCATTCTATGACTTCCCACACCTCCTTTCTATGACTTCACCCACCTCTATTCTATGACTTCACACCACCATTCTGACTTCACACACCTCCATTCTGTGACTTCACACACCTCCATTCTATGACTTCAAACACCTCCATTCTATGACTTCACACACCTTCATTCTTACTTCAGAAACATCCATTCTATGACTCACACACATCCATTCTATAACTTCATAAACCTCCATTCTGTGACTTCGCACACCTCCATTCTGAGTTCACTCATCTCCATTCTGTGACTTCATACACCTCCATTCTGACTTCACACAACGCCATTCTATGGCTTCACACACTTCCATTCTATGATTTCACACACATCCATTCTGTGACTTCACACACCTCCATTGTGAGTTCATACACTTCCATTCTGTGACTTCACACACCTCCATTCTGTGACTTCACACACCTCCATTCTATGACTTCATGCACCTCCATTTTATGACTTCACACACCACCATTCTGTGACTTCACACCTCCATTCTATGACTTCACGCAACTCCATTCTATGACTTCACACACCTCCATTCTATGACTTCACACACCTCAATTCTATGACTTCACACACCTGCATTGTGACTTCACACACCTCCAGTCTATGTGTTCACACACCTGAATTGTGACTTCACACACCTACATTCTATGACTTCACACACATCCATTCTGTCTTCACACACCTCCATTCTATGATTTCACACACTTCCATTCTATGACTTCACATACCTCCATTGTTTGACTTCACACACCTCATTTCTGAGGTGACACACCTCAATTCTCTGATATCACACACCTCCAATCTGACTTAACACACCTCCATTCTATGACTTCACACACCTCCATTGTGACTTCACACACCTCCATTCTACGAGTTCACACACTTCCATTCTGACTTCACACACCTCCATTCAGAGACTTCACACAGCTCCATTCTGACTTCACACACCTCCATTTGTGACTTCACACACCTCCATTCTGTGACTTCACACACCTCCATTCTGCGACTTCACACACCTCCATTCTGTGACTTCACCCCTCCATTCTGTGACTTCACACACCTCCATTCTGTGACTTTACACACCTCCATTGTGAGTTCACACACTTCCATTCTGTGACTTCACACACCTCCATTCTGTGACTTCACTCACCTCCATTCTGTGACTCACACACCTCCATTCTATGACTTCACACACCTCCATGCTACGACTTCACACACCTCCATGCTATGACTTCACACACCTCCATTCTCTGACTTGACACACCTCCATTCTGAGATCACACACCTCCATTTTGTGCCTTAACACACCTCAATTCTGGCTTCACACACCTCCATTTCATGACTTCGCACACCACCATTCTATGACTTCACACACCTCCATTATGTGAACTTCACACACCTACATTCTTAGTTGACACACCTCCATTCTGTGACTTCACACACCTCCATTCTGACCTCACAAACCTCCATTCTATGACTTCACACTCCTCTATTGTGACTTCACACACCTCCATTCTTTGAGTTCACACACCTCCATTCTGACTTCACACACCTCCATTCTATGACTTCACACACCTCTATTTTGACTTCACCCAGCTCCATTCTGTGACTTCACAAAATTCCATTGTATGATTTCACACATCTCCATACTATGACTTCACACACCTCCATCTATGACTTCACACAACTTCATTCTTACTTCAGAAACATCCATTGTATGACTTCACACACCTCCATTCTGACTTCACACACCTCCATTCTGTGACTTCACACACGTCCATTCTATGAGTTCACACACCTCCATTTTGACATCACACACCTCCATTCTCTGACTTCACACACCTTCATTCTTCAGAAACATCCATTCTATGACTTCACACACCTCCATTATATGACTTCACAAACCTCCAATCAATGACTTCACACACCTCCGTTCTGTGACTTCACACACCTCCATTCTATGTCTTCACACACCTCCACTGTGACTTCACACACATCCATTCTGTGACTTCACACACCTCCATTCTGTGACTTCACACACCTCCATTCTGTGACTTCGC
Source organism: Megascapheus bottae (assembly GCF_031878675.1). NCBI lineage: Eukaryota > Metazoa > Chordata > Mammalia > Rodentia > Geomyidae > Megascapheus > Megascapheus bottae. The sequence continues at coordinate 163,667 of NW_028327557.1, read as the reverse complement.
ACACCTCCATTCTGTGACTTCACACACCTTCATTCTTACTTCAGACACATCCATTCTATAATTTCACACACCTCCATTCTATGACTTCACACACCTCCATTCGGTGACTTCACACACCTCCATTCTATGACTTCACACACCTTCATTCTCACTTCAGACACATCCATTCTATAACTTCACACACCTCCATTCTGTGACTTCACACACCTCCATTCTATGACTTCACACACCTCCATTCTGTGACTTCACACACCTCCATTGTGAGTTCACACACTTCCATTCTGTGACTTCACACACCTCCATTCTGTGACTTCACACACCTCCATTGTGAGTTCACACACTTCCATTCTGTGACTTCACACACCTCCATTCTGTGACTTCACACACCCGCATTGTGAGTTCACACACTACCATTCTGTGACTTCACACACCTCCATTCTGTGACTTCACACACCTCCATTCTGTGACTTCACACAGCTCCATCTTGAGTTCACAAACTTCCATTCTGTGAATTCACACACCTCCATTCTATGACTTTACACACTTCCATTCTAAGATTTCACACACCTCCATTCTGTGACTTCACACACCTCCATTGTGAGTTCACACACTTACATTCTGTGACTTCACACACCTCCATTCTGTGACATCACACACCTCCATTCTGTGACTTCACACACCTCCATTGTGAGTTCACACACTTCCATACTGTGACTTCACACACCTCCATTCTGTGACTTCACACACCTCCATTGTGAGTTCACACACTTCCATTCTGTGACTTCAAACACCTCCATTCTGTGACTTCACACACCTCCATTCTGTGACTTCACACACCTCCATCTTGAGTTCACAAACTTCCATTCTGTGAATTCACACACCTCCATTCTATGACTTTACACACTTCCATTCTATGATTTCACACACCTCCATTCTGTGACTTCACACACCTCCATTGTGAGTTCACACACTTACATTCTGTGATTTCACACACCTCCTTTCTGTGACTTCACACACCTCCATTCTATGACTTTACACACTTCCATTCTATGACTTCACACACCTCCATTCTGCGACTTCACACACCTCCATTTTGAGTTCACACACTTCCATTCTGTGACTTCACACACCTCCATTCTGTGACTTCACACACTTCCATTCTGTGACTTCACACACCTCCATTCTATGACTTCACACAATTCCATTCTGTGACTTCACATAGCTACATCGTGAGTTTACAAACTTCCATTCTGTGACTTCACACACCTCTATTCTGTGACTTCACACACCTCCATTCTGTGACTTCACACACCTCCATTCTATGACTTCACACACCTCCATTCTGTGACTACACACACCTCCATTTTGAGTTCATACACTTCCATTCTGTAACTTCACACACCTCTATTCTGTGACTTCACACACCTCGATTCTGTGACTTCACACACCTCCATTCTGTGACTTCACACACCTCCATTCTATGACTTCACACACCTCCATTCTGTGACTTCACACAGCTCCATCTTGAGTTCACAAACTTCCATTCTGTGACTTCACACACCTCCATTCTATGACTTCACACACCTCCATTCTGTGACTTCACACACCTACATTCTATGACTTCAAACACCTCCACTCTATGACTTCACACACCTTCATTCTTACTTCAGAAACATCCATTCTATGACTCACACACATCCATTCTATAACTTCATAAACCTCCATTATGTGACTTCGCACACCTCCATTCTGAGTTCACTCATCTCCATTCTGTGACTTCATACACCTCCATTCTGACTTCACACAACGCCATTCTATGGCTTCACACACTTCCATTCTATGATTTCACACACATCCATTCTGTGACTTCACACACCTCCATTGTGAGTTCACACACTTCCATTCTGTGACTTCACACACCTCCATTCTGTGACTTCACACACCTCCATTCTATGACTTCATGCACCTCCATTTTATGACTTCACACACCACCATTCTGTGACTTCACACCTCCATTCTATGACTTCACGCAACTCCATTCTATGACTTCACACACCTCCATTCTATGACTTCACACACCTCCATTCTATGACTTCACACACCTGCATTGTGACTTCACACACCTCCAGTCTATGTGTTCACACACCTGAATTGTGACTTCACACACCTACATTCTATGACTTCACACACATCCATTCTGTCTTCACACACCTCCATTCTATGATTTCACACACTTCCATTCTATGACTTCACATACCTCCATTGTTTGACTTCACACACCTCATTTCTGAGTTGACACACCTCAATTCTCTGATATCACACACCTCCAATCTGACTTAACACACCTCCATTCTATGACTTCACACACCTCCATTTTGACTTCACACACCTCCATTCTACGAGTTCACACACTTCCATTCTGACTTCACACACCTCCATTCAGAGACTTCACACAGCTCCATTCTGACTTCACACACCTCCATTTGTGACTTCACACACCTCCATTCTGTGACTTCACACACCTCCATTCTGCGACTTCACACACCTCCATTCTGTGACTTCACCCTCCATTCTGTGACTTCACACACCTCCATTCTGTGACTTTACACACCTCCATTGTGTGTTCACACACTTCCATTCTGTGACTTCACACACCTCCATTATGTGAACTTCACACACCTACATTCTTAGTTGACACACCTCCATTCTGTGACTTCACACACCTCCATTCTGACTTCACAAACCTCCATTCTATGACTTCACACACCTCTATTGTGACTTCACACACCTCCATTCTATGAGTTCACACACCTCCATTGTGACTTCACACACCTCCATTCTATGACTTCACACACCTCTATTTTGACTTCACACAGCTCCATTCTGTGACTTCACAAAATTCCATTGTATGATTTCACACATCTCCATACTATGACTTCACACACCTCCATCTATGACTTCGCACACCTTCATTCTTACTTCAGAAACATCCATTGTATGACTTCACACACCTCCATTCTGACTTCACACACCTCCATTCTGTGACTTCACACACGTCCATTCTATGAGTTCACACACCTCCATTTTGACATCACAGACCTCCATTCTCTGACTTCACACACCTTCATTCTTCAGAAACATCCATTCTATGACTTCACACACCTCCATTATATGACTTCAAAAACCTCCAATCAATGACTTCACACACCTCCGTTCTGTGACTTCACACACCTCCATTCTATGTCTTCACACACCTCCACTGTGACTTCACACACATCCATTCTGTGACTTCACACACATCCATTCTGTGACTTCACACACCTCCATTGTGAGTTCACCCACTTCCATTCTGTGACTTCACACACCTCCATTCTGTGACTTCGCACACCTCCATTCTGTGACTTCACACACCTTCATTCTTACTTCAGACACATCCATTCTATAATTTCACACACCTCCATTCTATGACTTCACACACCTCCATTCGGTGACTTCACACACCTCCATTCTATGACTTCACACACCTTCATTCTCACTTCAGACACATCCATTCTATAACTTCACACACCTCCGTTCTGTGACTTCACACACCTCCATTCTATGACTTCACACACCTCCATTCTGTGACTTCACACACCTCCATTGTGAGTTCACACACTTCCATTCTGTGACTTCACACACCTCCATTCTGTGACTTCACACACCTCCATTGTGAGTTCACACACTTCCATACTGTGACTTCACACACCTCCATTCTGTGACTTCACACACCTCCATTGTGAGTTCACACACTTCCATTCTGTGACTTCACACACCTCCATTCTGTGACTTCACACACCTCCATTCTGTGACTTCACACAGCTCCATCTTGAGTTCACAAACTTCCATTATGTGAATTCACACACCTCCATTCTATGACTTTACACACTTCCATTCTATGATTTCACACACCTCCATTCTGTGACTTCACACACCTCCATTGTGAGTTCACACACTTACATTCTGTGACTTCACACACCTCCATTCTGTGACTTCACACACCTCCATTCTGTGACTTCACACACCTCCATTGTGAGTTCACACAATTCCATACTCTGACTTCACACACCTCCATTCTGTGACTTCACACACCTCCATTGTGAGTTCACACACTTCCATTCTGTGACTTCACACACCTCCATTCTGTGACTTCACACACCTCCATCTTGAGTTCACAAACTTCCATTCTGTGAATTCACACACCTCCATTCTATGACTTTATACACTTCCATTCTATGATTTCACACACCTCCATTCTGTGACTTCACACACCTCCATTGTGAGTTCACACACTTACATTCTGTGACTTCACACACCTCCTTTCTGTGACTTCAAACACCTCCATTCTATGACTTTACACACTTCCATTCTATGACTTCACACACCTCCATTCTGCGACTTCACACACCTCCATTTTGAGTTCACACACTTCCATTCTGTGACTTCACACACCTCCTTTCTGTGACTTCACACACTTCCATTCTGTGACTTCACACACCTCCATTCTATGACTTCACACAATTCCATTCTGTGACTTCACATAGCTACATCGTGAGTTTACAAACTTCCATTCTGTGACTTCACACACCTCCATTCTGTGACTTCACACACCTCCATTCTGTGACTTCACACACCTCCATTCTATGACTTCACACACCTCCATTCTGTGACTACACACACCTCCATTTTGAGTTCATACACTTCCATTCTGTAACTTCACACACCTCTATTCTGTGACTTCACACACCTCCATTCTGTGACTTCACACACCTCCATTCTGTGACTTCACACACCTCCATTCTATGACTTCACACACCTCCATTCTGTGACTTCACACAGCTCCTTCTTGAGTTCACAAACTTCCATTCTGTGACTTCACACACCTCCATTCTGTGACTTCACACACCTCCATTCTGTGACTTCACACACCTACATTCTATGACTTCAAACACCTCCATTCTATGACTTCACACACCTTCATTCTTACTTCAGAAACATCCATTCTATGACCCCACACACATCCATTCTATAACTTCATAAACCTCCATTCTGTGACTTCGCACACCTCCATTCTGAGTTCACTCATCTCCATTCTGTGACTTCATACACCTCCATTCTGACTTCACACAACGCCATTCTATGGCTTCACACACTTCCATTCTATGATTTCACACACATCCATTCTGTGACTTCACACACCTCCATTGTGAGTTCACACACTTCCATTCTGTGACTTCACACACCTCCATTCTGTGACTTCACACACCTCCATTCTATGACTTCATGCACCTCCATTTTATGACTTCACACACCACCATTCTGTGACTTCACACCTCCATTCTATGACTTCACACAACTCCATTCTATGACTTCACACACCTCCATTCTATGACTTCACACACCTCCATTCTATGACTTCACACACCTGCATTGTGACTTCACACACCTCCAGTCTATGTGTTCACACACCTGAATTGTGACTTCACACACCTACATTCTATGACTTCACACACATCCATTCTGTCTTCACACACCTCCATTCTATGATTTCACACACTTCCATTCTATGACTTCACATACCTCCATTGTTTGACTTCACACACCTCATTTCTGAGTTGACACACCTCAATTCTCTGATATCACACACCTCCAATCTGACTTAACACACCTCCATTCTATGACTTCACACACCTCCATTGTGACTTCACACACCTCCATTCTGCGACTTCACACACCTCCATTCTGTGACTTCACCCCTCCATTCTGTGACTTCACACACCTCCATTCTGTGACTTTACACACCTCCATTGTGAGTTCACACACTTCCATTCTATGACTTCACACACCTCCATTCTGTGACTTCACACACCTTCATTCTGTGACTCACACACCTCCATTCTATGACTTCACACACCTCCATGCTATGACTTCACACACCTCCATGCTATGACTTCACACACCTCCATTCTCTGACTTGACACACCTCCATTCTGAGATAACACACCTCCATTCTGTGCCTTAACACACCTCAATTCTGGCTTCACACACCTCCATTTCATGACTTCGCACACCACCATTCTATGACTTCACACACCTCCATTATGTGAACTTCACACACCTACATTCTTAGGTGACACACCTCCATTCTGTGACTTCACACACCTCCATTCTGACTTCACAAACCTCCATTCTATGACTTCACACACCTCTATTGTGACTTCACACACCTCCATTCTATGAGTTCACACACCTCCATTCTGACTTCACACACCTCCATTCTATGACTTCACACACCTCCCTTTTGACTTCACACAGCTCCATTCTGTGACTTCACAAAATTCCATTGTATGATTTCACACATCTCCATACTATGACTTCACACACCTCCATCTATGACTTCACACACCTTCATTCTTACTTCAGAAACATCCAATGTATGACTTCACACACCTCCATTCTGACTTCACACACCTCCATTCTGTGACTTCACACACGTCCATTCTATGAGTTCACACACCTCCATTTTGACATCACACACCTCCATTCTCTGACTTCACACACCTTCATTCTTCAGAAACATCCATTCTATGACTTCACACACCTCCATTATATGACTTCACAAACCTACAATCAATGACTTCACACACCTCCGTTCTGTGACTTCACATACCTCCATTCTATGTCTTCACACACCTTCACTGTGACTTCACACACATCCATTCTGTGATTTCACACACCTCCATTGTGAGTTCACCCACTTCCATTCTGTGACTTCACACACCTCCATTCTGTGACTTAGCACACCTCCATTCTGTGACTTCACACACCTTCATTCTTACTTCAGACACATCCATTCTATAATTTCACACACCTCCATTGTATGACTTCACACACCTCCATTCGGTGACTTCACACACCTCCATTCTATGACTTCACACACCTTCATTCTCACTTCAGACACATCCATTCTATAACTTCACACACCTCCATTCTGTGACTTCACACACCTCCATTCTATGACTTCACACACCTCCATTCTGTGACTTCACACACCTCCATTGTGAGTTCACACACTTCAATTCTGTGACTTCACACACCTCCATTCTGTGACTTCACACACCTCCATTGTGAGTTCACACACTTCCATTCTGTGACTTCACACACCTCCATTCTGTGACTTCACACACCTCCATTGTGAGTTCACACACTTCCATTCTGTGACTTCACACACCTACATTCTGTGACTTCACACACCTCCATTCTGTGACTTCACACAGCTCCATATTCAGTTCACAAACTTCCATTCTGTGAATTCACACACCTCCATTCTATGACTTTACACACTTCCATTCTATGATTTCACGCACCTCCATTCTGTGACTTCACACACCTCCATTGTGAGTTCACACACTTACATTCTGTGACTTCACACACCTCCATTCTGTGACTTCACACACCTCCATTCTGTGACTTCACACACCTCCATTGTGAGTTCACACACTTCCATACTGTGACTTCACACACCTCCATTCTGTGACTTCACACACCTCCATTGTGAGTTCACACACTTCCATTCTGTGACTTCACACACCTCCATTCTGTGACTTCACACACCTCCATTTTGAGTTCACACACTTCCATTCTGTGACTTCACACACCTCCATTCTGTGACTTCACACACTTCCATTCTGTGACTTCACACACCTCCATTCTATGACTTCACACACCTCCATTCTGTGACTTCACACAGCTCCATCTTGAGTTCACAAACTTCCATTCTGTGACTTCACACACCTCCATTCTGTGACTTCACACACCTCCATTCTGTGACTTCACACACCTACATTCTATGACTTCACACACCTCCATTCTATGATTTCACATATCTCCATTCTATGACCTCACACAACTCCATTCTCTGACTTGACACACCTCCATTCTGAGATCACACACCTCCATTCTGTGACTTCACACACCTCCATTCTATGACTTCACACACCTCCATTCTGTGACTTCACAAACCTCCATTCCATGAGTTCACACACCTCCATTCTGACTTCACACACCTCCATTCTTTGACTTCACACACCTCCATTCTGACTTCACACAGCTCCATTCTGTGACTTCACAAAACTCCATTCTATGATTTCACATATCTCCATACTATGACTTCACCCACCTCCATTATGATTTTACATACCTCCATTCTGAGTTCACACACTTCCATTCTGTGACTTCACACACCTCCATTCTGACTTCACACATCTCCATTATATGACTTCACACACCTCCATTCTGTGACTACACACCTCCATTCTATGACTTCACAAACTTCCATTGTGACGTCACACACCTCCATTCTATGACTTCACACACCTCCATTGTGACTTCACACACCTCCATTCTGCGACTTCACACACCTCCATTCTGTGACTTCACCCCTCCATTCTGTGACTTCACACACCTCCATTCTGTGACTTTACACACCTCCATTGTGAGTTCACACACTTCCATTCTATGACTTCACACACCTCCATTCTGTGACTTCACACACCTTCATTCTGTGACTCACACACCTCCATTCTATGACTTCACACACCTCCATGCTATGACTTCACACACCTCCATGCTATGACTTCACACACCTCCATTCTCTGACTTGACACACCTCCATTCTGAGATAACACACCTCCATTCTGTGCCTTAACACACCTCAATTCTGGCTTCACACACCTCCATTTCATGACTTCGCACACCACCATTCTATGACTTCACACACCTCCATTATGTGAACTTCACACACCTACATTCTTAGGTGACACACCTCCATTCTGTGACTTCACACACCTCCATTCTGACTTCACAAACCTCCATTCTATGACTTCACACACCTCTATTGTGACTTCACACACCTCCATTCTATGAGTTCACACACCTCCATTCTGACTTCACACACCTCCATTCTATGACTTCACACACCTCCCTTTTGACTTCACACAGCTCCATTCTGTGACTTCACAAAATTCCATTGTATGATTTCACACATCTCCATACTATGACTTCACACACCTCCATCTATGACTTCACACACCTTCATTCTTACTTCAGAAACATCCAATGTATGACTTCACACACCTCCATTCTGACTTCACACACCTCCATTCTGTGACTTCACACACGTCCATTCTATGAGTTCACACACCTCCATTTTGACATCACACACCTCCATTCTCTGACTTCACACACCTTCATTCTTCAGAAACATCCATTCTATGACTTCACACACCTCCATTATATGACTTCACAAACCTACAATCAATGACTTCACACACCTCCGTTCTGTGACTTCACATACCTCCATTCTATGTCTTCACACACCTTCACTGTGACTTCACACACATCCATTCTGTGATTTCACACACCTCCATTGTGAGTTCACCCACTTCCATTCTGTGACTTCACACACCTCCATTCTGTGACTTAGCACACCTCCATTCTGTGACTTCACACACCTTCATTCTTACTTCAGACACATCCATTCTATAATTTCACACACCTCCATTGTATGACTTCACACACCTCCATTCGGTGACTTCACACACCTCCATTCTATGACTTCACACACCTTCATTCTCACTTCAGACACATCCATTCTATAACTTCACACACCTCCATTCTGTGACTTCACACACCTCCATTCTATGACTTCACACACCTCCATTCTGTGACTTCACACACCTCCATTGTGAGTTCACACACTTCAATTCTGTGACTTCACACACCTCCATTCTGTGACTTCACACACCTCCATTGTGAGTTCACACACTTCCATTCTGTGACTTCACACACCTCCATTCTGTGACTTCACACACCTCCATTGTGAGTTCACACACTTCCATTCTGTGACTTCACACACCTACATTCTGTGACTTCACACACCTCCATTCTGTGACTTCACACAGCTCCATATTCAGTTCACAAACTTCCATTCTGTGAATTCACACACCTCCATTCTATGACTTTACACACTTCCATTCTATGATTTCACGCACCTCCATTCTGTGACTTCACACACCTCCATTGTGAGTTCACACACTTACATTCTGTGACTTCACACACCTCCATTCTGTGACTTCACACACCTCCATTCTGTGACTTCACACACCTCCATTGTGAGTTCACACACTTCCATACTGTGACTTCACACACCTCCATTCTGTGACTTCACACACCTCCATTGTGAGTTCACACACTTCCATTCTGTGACTTCACACACCTCCATTCTGTGACTTCACACACCTCCATTTTGAGTTCACACACTTCCATTCTGTGACTTCACACACCTCCATTCTGTGACTTCACACACTTCCATTCTGTGACTTCACACACCTCCATTCTATGACTTCACACACCTCCATTCTGTGACTTCACACAGCTCCATCTTGAGTTCACAAACTTCCATTCTGTGACTTCACACACCTCCATTCTGTGACTTCACACACCTCCATTCTGTGACTTCACACACCTACATTCTATGACTTCACACACCTCCATTCTATGATTTCACATATCTCCATTCTATGACCTCACACAACTCCATTCTCTGACTTGACACACCTCCATTCTGAGATCACACACCTCCATTCTGTGACTTCACACACCTCCATTCTATGACTTCACACACCTCCATTCTGTGACTTCACAAACCTCCATTCCATGAGTTCACACACCTCCATTCTGACTTCACACACCTCCATTCTTTGACTTCACACACCTCCATTCTGACTTCACACAGCTCCATTCTGTGACTTCACAAAACTCCATTCTATGATTTCACATATCTCCATACTATGACTTCACCCACCTCCATTATGATTTTACATACCTCCATTCTGAGTTCACACACTTCCATTCTGTGACTTCACACACCTCCATTCTGACTTCACACATCTCCATTATATGACTTCACACACCTCCATTCTGTGACTACACACCTCCATTCTATGACTTCACAAACTTCCATTGTGACGTCACACACCTCCATTCTATGACTTCACACACCTCCATTGTGACTTCACACACCTCCATTCTGCGACTTCACACACCTCCATTCTGTGACTTCACCCCTCCATTCTGTGACTTCACACACCTCCATTCTGTGACTTTACACACCTCCATTGTGAGTTCACACACTTCCATTCTATGACTTCACACACCTCCATTCTGTGACTTCACACACCTTCATTCTGTGACTCACACACCTCCATTCTATGACTTCACACACCTCCATGCTATGACTTCACACACCTCCATGCTATGACTTCACACACCTCCATTCTCTGACTTGACACACCTCCATTCTGAGATAACACACCTCCATTCTGTGCCTTAACACACCTCAATTCTGGCTTCACACACCTCCATTTCATGACTTCGCACACCACCATTCTATGACTTCACACACCTCCATTATGTGAACTTCACACACCTACATTCTTAGGTGACACACCTCCATTCTGTGACTTCACACACCTCCATTCTGACTTCACAAACCTCCATTCTATGACTTCACACACCTCTATTGTGACTTCACACACCTCCATTCTATGAGTTCACACACCTCCATTCTGACTTCACACACCTCCATTCTATGACTTCACACACCTCCCTTTTGACTTCACACAGCTCCATTCTGTGACTTCACAAAATTCCATTGTATGATTTCACACATCTCCATACTATGACTTCACACACCTCCATCTATGACTTCACACACCTTCATTCTTACTTCAGAAACATCCAATGTATGACTTCACACACCTCCATTCTGACTTCACACACCTCCATTCTGTGACTTCACACACGTCCATTCTATGAGTTCACACACCTCCATTTTGACATCACACACCTCCATTCTCTGACTTCACACACCTTCATTCTTCAGAAACATCCATTCTATGACTTCACACACCTCCATTATATGACTTCACAAACCTACAATCAATGACTTCACACACCTCCGTTCTGTGACTTCACATACCTCCATTCTATGTCTTCACACACCTTCACTGTGACTTCACACACATCCATTCTGTGATTTCACACACCTCCATTGTGAGTTCACCCACTTCCATTCTGTGACTTCACACACCTCCATTCTGTGACTTAGCACACCTCCATTCTGTGACTTCACACACCTTCATTCTTACTTCAGACACATCCATTCTATAATTTCACACACCTCCATTGTATGACTTCACACACCTCCATTCGGTGACTTCACACACCTCCATTCTATGACTTCACACACCTTCATTCTCACTTCAGACACATCCATTCTATAACTTCACACACCTCCATTCTGTGACTTCACACACCTCCATTCTATGACTTCACACACCTCCATTCTGTGACTTCACACACCTCCATTGTGAGTTCACACACTTCAATTCTGTGACTTCACACACCTCCATTCTGTGACTTCACACACCTCCATTGTGAGTTCACACACTTCCATTCTGTGACTTCACACACCTCCATTCTGTGACTTCACACACCTCCATTGTGAGTTCACACACTTCCATTCTGTGACTTCACACACCTACATTCTGTGACTTCACACACCTCCATTCTGTGACTTCACACAGCTCCATATTCAGTTCACAAACTTCCATTCTGTGAATTCACACACCTCCATTCTATGACTTTACACACTTCCATTCTATGATTTCACGCACCTCCATTCTGTGACTTCACACACCTCCATTGTGAGTTCACACACTTACATTCTGTGACTTCACACACCTCCATTCTGTGACTTCACACACCTCCATTCTGTGACTTCACACACCTCCATTGTGAGTTCACACACTTCCATACTGTGACTTCACACACCTCCATTCTGTGACTTCACACACCTCCATTGTGAGTTCACACACTTCCATTCTGTGACTTCACACACCTCCATTCTGTGACTTCACACACCTCCATTTTGAGTTCACACACTTCCATTCTGTGACTTCACACACCTCCATTCTGTGACTTCACACACTTCCATTCTGTGACTTCACACACCTCCATTCTATGACTTCACACACCTCCATTCTGTGACTTCACACAGCTCCATCTTGAGTTCACAAACTTCCATTCTGTGACTTCACACACCTCCATTCTGTGACTTCACACACCTCCATTCTGTGACTTCACACACCTACATTCTATGACTTCACACACCTCCATTCTATGATTTCACATATCTCCATTCTATGACCTCACACAACTCCATTCTCTGACTTGACACACCTCCATTCTGAGATCACACACCTCCATTCTGTGACTTCACACACCTCCATTCTATGACTTCACACACCTCCATTCTGTGACTTCACAAACCTCCATTCCATGAGTTCACACACCTCCATTCTGACTTCACACACCTCCATTCTTTGACTTCACACACCTACATTATGACTTCACACAGCTCCATTCTGTGACTTCACAAAACTCCATTCTATGATTTCACATATCTCCATACTATGACTTCACCCACCTCCATTATGATTTTACATACCTCCATTCTGAGTTCACACACTTCCATTCTGTGACTTCACACACCTCCATTCTGACTTCACACATCTCCATTATATGACTTCACACACCTCCATTCTGTGACTACACACCTCCATTCTATGACTTCACAAACTTCCATTGTGACGTCACACACCTCCATTCTATGACTTCACACACCTCCATTCTATGACTTCACACACCTCCATTCTGACTTCACGCACCTCCATTCTATGACTTCACAGACCTCGAATCTGTAACTTCACTCACCTCCACTCTATGACTTCACACTCTTCCATTCTATGACTTCCCATACCTCCTTTCTATGACTTCACCCACCTCCATTCTATGACTTCACACCTCCATTCTGCCTTCACACACCTCCATTCTGTGAATTCACACACCTCCATTCTATGAGTTCACACACCTCCATTTTGACTTCACACACCTCCATTCTATGACTTCACACACCTTCATTCTTACTTCAGAAACATCCATTGTATGACTTCAAACACCTCCATTCTGACTTCACACACCTCCATTTTGTGACTTCACACACCTCCATTCTATGAGTTCACACACCTCCATTTTGACATCACACACCTCCATTCTCTGACTTCACACACCTTCATTCTTCAGAAACATCCATTCTATGACTTCACACACCTCTATTCTGTGACTTCACACACCTCCATTCTGTGACTTCACACACCTCCATTCTATGACTTCACACACCTCCATTCTATGATTTCACATATCTCCATGCTATGACTTCACACACCTCCATTCTCTGACTTGACACACCTCCATTCTGAGATCACACACCTCCATTCTGTGACTTCACACACTTTCATTCTATGACTTCACATTCCTCAATTCTGTGACTTCACACACTTCCATTCTGAGTTCACACACCTCCTTTCTGTGACTTCACACACCTCCATTCTCTGACTTCACACACCTCCATTCTGAGATCACACACCTCCATTCTGTGCCTTAACACACCTCAATTCTGGCTTCACACACCTCCATTTCATGACTTCGCACACCACCATTCTATGACTTCACACACCTTCAGTATGTGAACTTCACACACCTCCATTCTTAGTTGACACACCTCCATTCTGTCACTTCACACACCTCCATTCTGACTTCACAAACCTCCATTCTATGACTTCACACACCTCTATTGTGACTTCACACACCTCCATTCTATGAGTTGACACACCTCCATTCTGACTTCACACACCTCCATTCTATGACTTCACACACCTCCATTTTGACTTCACACAGCTCCATTCTGTGACTTCACAAAATTCCATTGTATGATTTCACACATCTCCATACTATGACTTCACACACCTCCATCTATGACTTCACACACCTTCATTCTTACTTCAGAAACATCCATTGTATGACTTCACACACCTCCATTCTGACTTCACACACCTCCATTCTGTGACTTCACACACCTCCATTCTATGAGTTCACACACCTCCATTTTGACATCACACACCTCCATTCTCTGACTTCACACACCTTCATTCTTCTGAAACATCCATTCTATGACTTCACACACCTCCATTATATGACTTCACAAACCTCCAATCAATGACTTCACACACCTCCGTTCTGTGACTTCACACACCTCCATTCTATGTCTTCACACACCTCCACTGTGACTTCACACACATCCATTCTGTGACTTCACACACCTCCATTGTGAGTTCACCCACTTCCATTCTGTGACTTCACACACCTCCATTCTGTGACTTCGCACACCTCCATTCTGTGATTTCACACCTTCATTCTTACTTCAGACACATCCATTCTATAAATTCACACACCTCCATTCTATGACTTCACACACCTCCATTCGGTGACTTCATACACCTCCATTCTATGACTTCACACACCTTCATTCTCACTTCAGACACATCCATTCTATAACTTCACACACCTCCATTCTATGACTTCACACACCTCCATTCTATGACTTCACACACCTCCATTCTGTGACTTCACACACCTCCATTGTGAGTTCACACACTTCCATTCTGTGACTTCACACACCTCCATTCTGTGACTTCACACACCTCCATTGTGAGTTCACACACTTCCATACTGTGACTTCACACACCTCCATTCTGTGACTTCACACACCTCCATTGTGAGTTCACACACTTCCATTCTGTGACTTCACACACCTCCATTCTGTGACTTCACACACCTCCATTCTGTGACTTCACACAGCTCCATATTCAGTTCACAAACTTCCATTCTGTGAATTCACACACCTCCATTCTATGACTTTACACACTTCCATTCTATGATTTCACACACCTCCATTCTGTGACTTCACACACCTCCATTGTGACTTCACACACTTACATTCTGTGACTTCACACACCTCCATTCTGTGACTTCACACACCTCCATTCTGTGACTTCACACACCTCCATTGTGAGTTCACACACTTCCATACTGTGACTTCACACACCTCCATTCTGTGACTTCACACACCTCCATTGTGAGTTCACACACTTCCATTCTGTGACTTCACACACCTCCATTCTGTGACTTCACACACCTCCATTCTGTGACTTCACACAGCTCCATATTCAGTTCACAAACTTCCATTCTGTGAATTCACACACCTCCATTCTATGTCTTTACACACTACCATTCTATGATTTCACACACCTCCATTCTGTGACTTCACACACCTCCATTTTGAGTTCACACACTTACATTCTGTGACTTCACACACCTCCTTTCTGTGACTTCACACACCTCCATTCTATGACTTTACACACTTCCATTCTATGACTTCACACACCTCCATTCTGCGACTTCACACACCTCCATTTTGAGTTCACACACTTCCATTCTGTGACTTCACACACCTCCATTCTGTGAGTTCACACACCTCCATTCTGTGACTTCACACACCTCCATTCTATGACTTCACACAATTCCATTCTGTGACTTCACACAGCTACATCGTGAGTTTACAAACTTCCATTCTGTGACATCACACACCTCCATTCTGTGACTTCACACACCTCCATTCTGTGACTTCACACACCTCCATTCTATGACTTCACACACCTCCATTCTGTGACTACACACACCTCCATTTTGAGTTCACACACTTCCATTCTGTAACTTCACACACCTCTATTCTGTGACTTCACACACCTCCATTCTGTGACTTCACACACCTCCATTCTGTGACTTCACACACCTCCATTCTATGACTTCACACACCTCCATTCTGTGACTTCACACAGCTCCATCTTGAGTTCACAAACTTACATTGTGTGACTTCACACACCTCCATTCTGTGACTTCACACACCTCCTTTCTGTGACTTCACACACCTACATTCTATGACTTCACACACCTCCATTCTATGATTTCACATATCTCCATTCTATGACCTCACACAACTCCATTCTCTGACTTGACACACCTCCATTCTGAGATCACACACCTCCATTCTGTGACTTCACACACCTCCATTCTATGACTTCACACACCTCCATTCTGTGACTTCACACACCTCCATTCCATGAGTTCACACACCTCCATTCTGACTTCACACACCTCCATTCTATGACTTCACACACCTCCATTCTGACTTCACACAGCTCCATTCTGTGACTTCACAAAACTCCATTCTATGATTTCACATATCTCCATACTATGACCTCACCCACCTCCATTATGACTTTACATACCTCCATTCTGAGTTCACACACTTCCATTCTGTGACTTCACACACCTCCATTCTGACTTCACACATCTCCATTATATGACTTCACACACCTCCATTCTGTGACTATACACCTCCATTCTATGACTTCACAAACTTCCATTGTGACGTCACACACCTCCATTCTATGACTTCACACACCTCCATTCTATGACTTCACACACCTCCATTCTGACTTCACGCACCTCCATTCTATGACTTCACAGAACTCGAATCTGTAACTTCACTCACCTCCACTCTATGACTTCACACTCTTCCATTCTAGGACTTCCCACACCTCCTTTCTATGACTTCACCCACCCTCTTCAATGACTTCACACCTCCATTCTAACTTCACACACCTCCATTATGTGACTTCACACACCTCCATTCTATGACTTCACACACCTCCATTTTGACTTCACACACCTCCATTCTATGACTTCACACACCTTCATTCTTACTTCAGACACATCCATTCTATAACTTCACACACCTCCATTCTATGACTTCACACACCTCCATTCTATGACTTCACACACCTACATTCTGTGACTTCACACACCTCCATTGTGAGTTCACACACTTCCATTCTGTGACTTCACACACCTCTATTCTGTGACTTCACACACCTACATTCTATGACTTCACACACCTCCATTCTATGATTTTACATATCTCCATTCTATGACCTCACACAACTCCATTCTCTGACTTGACACACCTCCATTCTGAGATCACTCACCTCCATTCTGTGACTTCACACACCTCCATTCTATGACTTCACAAACCTCCATTCTGTGACTTCACACACCTCCATTCCATGAGTTCACACACCTCCATTCTGACTTCACACACCTCCATTCTATGACTTCACACACCTCCATTCTGACTTCACACAGCTCCATTCTGTGACTTCACAAAACTCCATTCTATGATTTCACATATCTCCATACTATGACTTCACCCACCTCCATTATGACTTTACATACCTCCATTCTGAGTTCACACACTTCCATTCTGTGACTTCACACACCTCCATTCTGACTTCACACATCTCCATTATATGACTTCACACACCTCCATTCTGTGACTATACACCTCCATTCTATGACTTCACAAACTTCCATTGTGACGTCACACACCTCCATTCTATGACTTCACACACCTCCATTCTATGACTTCACACACCTCCATTCTGACTTCACGCACCTCCATTCTATGACTTCACAGACCTCGAATCTGTAACTTCACTCACCTCCACTCTATGACTTCACACTCTTCCATTCTATGACTTCCCATACCTCCTTTCTATGACTTCACCCACCTCCATTCTATGACTTCACACCTCCATTCTGACTTCACACACCTCCATTCTGTGAATTCACACACCTCCATTCTATGAGTTCACACACCTCCATTTTGACTTCACACAGATCCATTCTATGACTTCACACACCTTCATTCTTACTTGAGAAACATCCATTCTATGACTTCACACACCTACATTCTATGACTTCACACACCTCCATTCTGTGACTTCACACACCTCCATTCTATGTCTTCACACACCTCCTTTGTGACTTCACACACCTCCATTCTATGAGTTCACACACCTCCATTTTGACTTCACACACCTCCATACTATGCCTTCACACACCTCCATCTATGACTTCCCACACCTCGATTCTGAGTACACACACCTCCATTCTGTGATTCACACACCTCCATTCTGACTTCACACACCTCCAATGTATGACTTCACACACCTCCATTCTGTGATTTCACACACTTCCATTGTGACGTCACACACTTCCATTCTATGAGTTCACACACCTCCATTCTAGGACTTCACACACCTCCATTTTGACATCACACACCTCCATTCTATGACTTCACACACCTTCATTCTTCAGAAACATCCATTCTATGACTTCACACACCTCCATTATATGACTTCACAAACCTCCAATCAATGACTTCACACCCCTCCGTTCTGTGACTTCACACACCTCCAATCTATGTCTTCAGACACCTCCACTGTGACTTCACACACATCCATTCTGGGACTTCACACACCTCCATTGTGAGTTCACCCACTTCCATTCTGTGACTTCACACACCTCCATTCTGTGACTTCACACACCTCCATTCTGTGACTTCACACACCTTCATTCTTACTTCAGACACATCCATTCTATAACTTCACACACCTCCATTCTATGACTTCACACACCTCCATTCTGTGACTTCACACACCTCCATTCTATGACTTCACACACCTTCATTCTTACTTCAGACACATCCATTCTATAACTTCACACATCTCCATTCTATGACTTCACACACCTCCATTCTATGACTTCACACACCTCCATTCTGTGACTTCACACACCTCCATTGTGAGTACACACACTTCCATTCTGTGACTTCACACACCTCCATTCTTTGACTTCACACACCTCCATTGTGAGTTCACACACTTCCATTCTGTGACTTCACACACCTCCATTCTGTGACTTCACACACCTCCATTGTGAGTTCACACACTTCCATGCTATGACTTCACACACCTGCATTGTGACTTCACACACCTCCAGTCTATGTGTTCACACACCTGCATTGTGACTTCACACACCTACATTCTATGACATCACACACATCCATTCTGTCTTCACACACCTCCATTCTATGATTTCACACACTTCCATTTCTATGACTTCACATACCTCCATTCTATGACTTCACACACCTCATTTCTGAGTTGACACACCTCAATTCTATGATATCACACACCTCCAATCTGACTTAACACACCTCCATTCTATGACTTCACACACCTCCATTGTGACTTCACACACCTCCATTCTACGAGTTCACACACTTCCATTCTGACTTCACACACCTCCATTCTGTGACTTCACACAGCTCCATTCTGACTTCACACACCTCCATTTGTGACTTCACACACCTCCATTCTGTGACTTCACAAACCTCCATTCTGCGACTTCACACACCTCCATTCTGTGACTTCACACCCCTCCATTCTGTGACTTCACACACCTCCATTCTGCGACTTCACACACCTCCATTCTGTGACTTCACACACCTCCATTCTGTGACTTCACACACCTCCATTCTGTGACTCACACACCTCCATTCTATGCCTTCATACACCTCCATGCTATGACTTCACACACCTCCATTCTCTGACTTGACACACCTCCATTCTGAGATCACACACCTCCATTCTGTGCCTTAACACACCTCAATTCTGGCTTCACACACCTCCATTTCATGACTTCGCACACCACCATTCTATGACTTCACACACCTCCATTATGTGAACTTCACACACCTACATTCTTAGTTGACACACCTCCATTCTGTGACTTCACACACCTCCATTCTGACTTCACAAACCTCCATTCTATGACTTCACACACCTCTATTGTGACTTCACACACCTCCATTCTATGAGTTCACACACCTCCATTCTGACTTCACACACCTCCATTCTATGACTTCACACACCTCTATTTTGACTTCACACAGCTCCATTCTGTGACTTCACAAAATTCCATTGTATGATTTCACACATCTCCATACTATGACTTCACACACCTCCATCTATGACTTCACACACCTTCATTCTTACTTCAGAAACATCCATTGTATGACTTCACACACCTCCATTATGACTTCACACACCTCCATTGTGTGACTTCACACACCTCTATTCTATGAGTTCACACACCTCCATTTTGACATCACACACCTCCATTCTCTGACTTCACACACCTTCATTCTTCAGAAACATCCATTCTATGACTTCACACACCTCCATTATATGACTTCACAAACCTCCAATCAATGACTTCACACACCTCCGTTCTGTGACTTCACACACCTCCATTCTATGTCTTCACACACCTCCACTGTGACTTCACACACATCCATTCTGTGACTTCACACACCTCCATTGTGAGTTCACCCACTTCCATTCTGTGACTTCACACACCTCCATTCTGTGACTTCGCACACCTCCATTCTGTGACTTCACGCACCTTTATTCTTACTTCAGACACATCCATTCTATAATTTCACACACCTCCATTCTATGACTTCTCACACCTCCATTCTGTGACTTCACACACCTCCATTCTATGACTTCACACACCTTCATTCTTACTTCAGACACATCCATTCTATAACTTCACACACCTCCATTCTATGACTTCACACACATCCATTCTGTGACTTCACACACCTCCATTCTGTGACTTCACACACCTCCATTGTGAGTTCACACACTTCCATTCTGTGACTTCACACACCTCTATTCTGTGACTTCAACATCTCCATTGTGAGTTCACACACTTCCATTCTGTGACTTCACACACCTCCATTCTGTGACTTCACACACCTCCATTGTGAGTTCACACACTTCCATTCTGTGACTTCACACACCTCCATTCTGTGAATTCACACACCTCCATTCTGTGAGTTCACACAGCTACATATTCAGTTCACAAACTTCCATTCTGTGAATTCACATACCTCCATTCTATGACTTTACACACTTCCATTCTATGATTTCACACACCTCCATTCTGTGACTTCACACACCTCCATTGTGAGTTCACACACTTACATTCTGTGACTTCACACACCTCCATTCTGTGACTTTACACACCTCCATTCTGTGACTTCACACACCTCCATTGTGAGTTCACACACTTCCATACTGTGACTTCACACACCTCCATTCTGTGACTTCACACACCTCCATTGTGAGTTCACACACTTCCATTCTGTGACTTCACACACCTCCATTCTGTGACTTCACACACCTCTATTCTATGACTTCACACACCTCCATTCTGTGACTTCACACACCTCCATTCTGTGACTTCACACACCTCCATTCTATGACTTCACACAATTCCATTCTGTGACTTCACACAGCTACATCGTGAGTTTACAAACTTCCATTCTGTGACTTCACACACCTCCATTCTGTGACTTCACACACCTCCATTCTGTGACTTCACACACCTCCATTCTATGACTTCACACACCTCCATTCTGTGACTACACACACCTCCATTGTGAGTTCACACACTTCCATTCTGTAACTTCACACACCTCTATTCTGTGACTTCACACACCTCCATTCTGTGACTTCACACACCTCCATTCTCTGACTTCACACACCTCCATTCTATGACTTCACACACCTCCATTCT
This sequence comes from Megascapheus bottae, assembly GCF_031878675.1. Taxonomy (NCBI): domain Eukaryota; kingdom Metazoa; phylum Chordata; class Mammalia; order Rodentia; family Geomyidae; genus Megascapheus; species Megascapheus bottae. Next base: position 141,056 of record NW_028327557.1, on the reverse strand, counting down.
GTGTCTTCACACAGCTCCATCTTGAGTTCAAAAACTTCCATTCTGTGACTTCACACACCTCCATTCTGTGACTTCACACACCTCCATTCTGTGACTTCACACACCTACATTCTATGACTTCACAGACCTCCATTCTATGATTTCACATATCTCCATTCTATGACCTCACACAACTCCATTCTCTGACTTGACACACCTCCATTCTGAGATCACACACCTCCATTCTGTGACTTCAAACACCTCTATTCTATGACTTCACACACCTCCATTCTGTGACTTCACACACCTCCATTCCATGAGTTCACACACCTCCATTCTGACTTCACATACCTCCATTCTATGACTTCACACACCTCCATTGTGACTTCACACAGCTCCATTCTGTGACTTCACAAAACTCCATTCTATGATTTCACATATCTCCATACTATGACTTCACACACCTCCATTATGACTTTACATACCTCCATTCTGAGTTCACACACTTTCATTGTGTGACTTCACACACCTCCATTCTGACTTCACACATCTCCATTCTGACTTCACACACCTCCAATGTATGACTTCACACACCTCCATTCTGTGATTTCACACACTTCCATTGTGACGTCACACACTTCCATTCTATGAGTTCACACACCTCCATTCTATGACTTCACAGACCTCGAATCTGTGACTTCACTCACCTCCACTCTATGACTTTACACTCCTCCATTCTATGACTTCCCACACCTCCTTTCTATGACTTCACCCACCTCTATTCTATGACTTCACACCTCCATTCTGACTTCACATATCTTCATTCTTACTTCAGAAACATCCATTCTGAGTTCACTCATCTCCATTCTGTGACTTCATACACCTCCATTCTGACTTCACACAACGCCATTCTATGGCTTCACACACTTCCATACTATGATTTCACACACATCCATTCTGTGACTTCACACACCTCCATTGTGAGTTCACACACTTACATTCTGTGACTTCACACACCTCCATTCTGTGACTTCACACACCTCCATTCTATGACTTCATGCACCTCCATTTTATGACTTCACACACCACCATTCTGTGACTTCACACCTCCATTCTATGACTTCACGCAACTCCATTCTATGACTTCACACACCTCCATTCTATGACTTCACACACCTCCATTTTGACTTCACACAGCTCCATTCTGTGACTTCACAAAATTCCATTGTATGATTTCACACATCTCCATACTATGACTTCACACACCTCCATCTATGACATCACACACCTTCATTCTTACTTCAGAAACATCCATTGTATGACTTCACACACCTCCATTCTGACTTCACACACCTCCATTCTCTGACTTCACACACCTCCATTCTATGAGTTCACACACCTCCATTTTGACATCACACACCTCCGTTCTCTGACTTCACACACCTTCATTCTTCAGAAACATCCATTCTATGACTTCACACACCTCCATTATATGACTTCACAAACCTCCAATCTATGACTTCACACACTTCCGTTCTGTGACTTCACACACCTCCATTCTATGTCTTCACACACCTCCATTGTGACTTCACACACATCCATTCTGTGACTTCACACACCTCCATTGTGACTTCACCCACTTCCAATCTGTGACTTCACACACCTCCATTCTGTGACTTCACACACCTCCATTCTGTGACTTCACACTCCTCATTCTATGACTTCACACACCTCCATTCTATGAATTCACACATCTCCATTCTTTGACTTCACACACCTTCATTTTATGACTACACACACCTCCATTCTGTGACTTCACACACCTCCATTCTGAGTTCACACCTCCATTCTGTGACTTCACACACCTCTGTTGTGAGTTCACACACTTCCATTCTATGACTTCACACACCTCCATTCTGCGACTTCACACACCTCCGTTGTGAGTTCACGCACTTCCATTCTGTGACTTCACACACCTCCATTCTGTGATTCACACACCTCCATTCTGTGACTTCACACACCTCCATTCTGTGACTTCACACACCTCCATTCTATGACTTCACACAATTCCATTCTGTGACTTCACACAGCTACATCGTGAGTTTACAAACTTCCATTCTGTGACTTCACACACCTCCATTCTGTGACTTCACACACCTCCATTCTGTGACTTCACACACCTCCATTCTATGACTTCACACACCTCCATTCTGTGACTTCACACACCTGCATTGTGAGTTCACACACTTCCATTCTGTAACTTAACACACCTCTATTCTGTGACTTCACACACCTCCATTCAGTGACTTCACACAACTCCATTCTATGACTTCACAGACCTCGAATCTGTGACTTCACTCACCGCCACTCTATGACTTCACACTCCTCCATTCTATGACTTCCAACACCTCCTTTCTATGACTTCACCCACCTCTATTCTATGACTTCACACCTAGATTCTGACTTCACACACCTCCATTCTGTGACTTCACACACCTCCATTCTATGACTTCAGACACCTCCATTCTATGACTTCACACACCTTCATTCTTACTTCAGAAACATCCATTCTATGACCTCACACACATCCATTCTATAAGTTCATAAACCTCCATTCTGTGTTTTCGCACACCTCCATTCTGAGTTCACTCATCTCCATTCTGTGACTTCATACACCTCCATTCTGACTTCACACAACGCCATTCTATGATTTCACACACTTCCATTCTATGATTTCACACACATCCATTCTGTGACTTCACACACCTCCATTGTGAGTTCACACACTTCCATTCTGTGACTTCACACACCTCCATTCTGTGACTTCACACACCTCCATTCTATGACTTCATGCACCTCCATTTTATGACTTCACACACCACCATTCTGTGACTTCACACCTCCATTCTATGACTTCACGCAACTCCATTCTATGACTTCACACACCTCCATTCTATGACTTCACACACCTCCATTCTATGACTTCACACACCTGCATTGTGACTTCACACACCTCCACTCTATGTGTTCACACACCTGCATTGTGACTTCACACACCTACATTCTATGACTTCACACACATCCATTCTGTCTTCACACACCTCCATTCTATGATTTCACACACTTCCATTCCTATGACTTCACATACCTCCATTCTATGACTTCACACACCTCATTTCTGAGTTGACACACCTCAATTCTATGATATCACACACCTCCAATCTGACTTAACACACCTCCATTCTATGACTTCACACACCTCCATTGTGACTTCACACACCTCCATTCTACGAGTTCACACACTTCCATTCTGACTTCACACACCTCCATTCTGTGACTTCACACAGCTCCATTCTGACTTCACACACCTCCATTTGTGACTTCACACACCTCCATTCTGTGATTTCACAAACCTCCATTCTGCGACTTCACACACCTCCATTCTGTGACTTCACACCCGTCCATTCTGTGACTTCACACGCCTCCATTCTGCGACTTCACACACCTCCATTCTGTGACTTCACACACCTCCATTCTGTGACTTCACACACCTCCATTCTGTGACTCACACACCTCCATTCTATGACTTCACACACCTCCATGCTATGACTTCACACACCTCCATGCTATGACTTCACACACCTCCATTCTCTGACTTGACACACCTCCATTCTGAGATCACACACCTCCATTCTGTGCCTTAACACACCTCAATTCTGGCTTCACACACCTCCATTTCATGACTTCGCACACCACCATTCTATGACTTTACACAACTCCATTATGTGAACTTCACACACCTACATTCTTAGTTGACACACCTCCATTCTGTGACTTCACACACCTCCATTCTGACTTCACAAACCTCCATTCTATGACTTCACACACCTCTATTGTGACTTCACACACCTCCATTCTGTGAGTTGACACACCTCCATTCTGACTTCACACACCTCCATTCTATGACTTCACACACCTCTATTTTGACTTCACACAGCTCCATTCTGTGACTTCACAAAATTCCATTGTATGATTTCACACATTTCCAACTATGACTTCACACACCTCCATCTATGACTTCACACACCTTCATTCTTACTTCAGAAACATCCATTGTATGACTTCACACACCTCCATTCTGACTTCACACACCTCCATTCTGTGACTTCACACACCTCCATTCTATGAGTTCACACACCTCCATTTTGACATCACACACCTCCATTCTCTGACTTCACACACCTTCATTCTTCAGAAACATCCATTCTATGACTTCACACACCTCCATTACATGACTTCACAAACCTCCAATCAATGACTTCACACACCTCCGTTCTGTGACTTCACACACCTCCATTCTATGTCTTCACACACCTCCACTGTGACTTCACACACATCCATTCTGTGACTTCACACACCTCCATTGTGAGTTCACCCACTTCCATTCTGTGATTTCACACACCTCCATTCTGTGACTTCGCACACCTCCATTCTGTGACTTCACACACCTTCATTCTTACTTCAGACACATCCATTCTATAATTTCACACACCTCCATTCTATGACTTCACACACCTCCATTCTGTGACTTCACACACCTCCATTCTATGACTTCACACACCTTCATTCTTACTTCAGACACATCCATTCTATAACGTCACTCACCTCCATTCTATGACTTCACACACCTCCATTCTGTGATTTCACACACCTCCATTCTGTGACTTCACACACCTCCATTGTGAGTTCACACACTTCCATTCTGTGACTTCACACACCTCTATTCTGTGACTTCAACACCTCCATTGTGAGTTCACACACTTCCATTCTGTGACTTCACACACCTCCATTCTGTGACTTCACACACCTCCATTGTGAGTTCACACACTTCCATTCTGTGACTTCACACACCTCCATTCTGTGAATTCACACACCTCCATTCTGTGAGTTCACACAGCTACATATTCAGTTCACAAACTTCCATTCTGTGAATTCACATACCTCCATTCTATGACTTTACACACTTCCATTCTATGATTTCACACACCTCCATTCTGTGACTTCACACACCTCCATTGTGAGTTCACACACTTACATTCTGTGACTTCACACACCTCCATTCTGTGACTTTACACACCTCCATTCTGTGACTTCACACACCTCCATTGTGAGTTCACACACTTCCATTCTGTGATTTCACACACCTCCATTCTGTGACTTCACACACCTCCATTGTGAGTTCACACACTTCCATTCTGTGACTTCACACACCTCCATTCTGTGACTTCACACACCTCCATTCTGTGACTTCACACAGCTCCATCTTGAGTTCACAAACTTCCATTCTGTGAATTCACACACCTCCATTCTATGACTTTACACACTTCCATTCTATGATTTCACACACCTCCATTCTGTGACTTCACACACCTCCATTGTGAGTTCACACACTTACATTCTGTGACTTCACACACCTCCATTCTGTGACTTCACACACCTCCATTCTATGACTTTACACACTTCCATTCTATGACATCACACACCTTCATTCTGCGACTTCACACACCTCTATTGTGAGTTCACACACTTCCAATCTGTGACTTCACACACCTCCATTCTGTGACTTCACACACCTCCATTCTGTGACTTCACACACCTCCATTCTATGACTTCACACAATTCCATTCTGTGACTTCACACAGCTACATCGTGAGTTTACAAACTTCCATTCTGTGACTACACACACCTCCATTCTGTGACTTCACACACCTCCATTCTGTGACTTCACACACCTCCATTCTATGACTTCACACACCTCCATTCTGTGACTACACACACCTCCATTGTGAGTTCACACACTTCCATTCTGTAACTTCACACACCTCTATTCTGTGTCTTCACACACCTCCATTCTGTGACTTCACACACCTCCATTCTCTGACTTCACACACCTCCATTCTATGACTTCACACACCTCCATTCTGTGTCCTCACACAGCTCCATCTTGAGTTCAAAAACTTCCATTCTGTGACTTCACACACCTCCATTCTGTGACTTCACACACCTCCATTCTGTGACTTCACACACCTACATTCTATGACTTCACAGACCTCCATTCTATGATTTCACATATCTCCATTCTATGACCTCACACAACTCCATTCTCTGACTTGACACACCTCCATTCTGAGATCACACACCTCCATTCTGTGACTTCAAACACCTCCATTCTATGACTTCACACACCTCCATACTGTGACTTCACACACCTCCATTCCATGAGTTCACACACCTCCATTCTGATTTCACACACCTCCATTCTATGACTTCACACACCTCCATTGTGACTTCACACAGCTCCATTCTGTGACTTCACAAAACTCCATTCTATGATTTCACATATCTCCATACTATGACTTCACCCACCTCCATTATGACTTTACATACCTCCATTCTGAGTTCACACACTTCCATTCTGTGACTTCACACACCTCCATTCTGACTTCACACATCTCCATTCTGACTTCACACACCTCCAATGTATGACTTCACACACCTCCATTCTGTGATTTCACACACTTCCATTGTGACGTCACACACTTCCATTCTATGAGTTCACACACCTCCATTCTATGACTTCACAGACCTCGAATCTGTGACTTCACTCACCTCCACTCTATGACTTTACACTCCTCCATTCTATGACTTCCCACACCTCCTTCCTATGACTTCACCCACCTCTATTCTATGACTTCACACCTCCATTCTGACTTCACACATCTTCATTCTTACTTCAGAAACATCCATTCTGAGTTCACTCATCTCCATTCTGTGACTTCATACACCTCCATTCTGACTTCACACAACGCCATTCTATGGCTTCACACACTTCCATACTATGATTTCACACACATCCATTCTGTGACTTCACACACCTCCATTGTGAGTTCACACACTTCCATTCTGTGACTTCACACACCTCCATTCTGTGACTTCACACACCTCCATTCTATGACTTCATGCACCTCCATTTTATGACTTCACACACCACCATTCTGTGACTTCACACCTCCATTCTATGACTTCACGCAAGTCCATTCTATGCCTTCACACACCTCCATTCTATGACTTCACACACCTCCATGCTATGACTTCACACACCTGCATTGTGACTTCACACACCTCCAGTCTATGTGTTCACACATCTGCATTGTCACTTCACACACCTACATTCTATGACTTCACACACATCCATTCTGTCTTCACACACCTCCATTCTATGATTTCACACACTTCCATTCTATGACTTCACATACCTCCATTTTATGACTTCCCACACCTCATTTCTGAGTTGACACACCTCCATTCTGTGATATCACACACCTCCAATCTGACTTAACACACCTCCATTCTATGAATTCACACACCTCCATTGTGACTTCACACACCTCCATTCTGTGAGTTCACACACTTCCATTCTGACTTCACACACCTCCATTTGTGAATTCACACACCACAATTTTGACTTAAAACACCTCCATTCTGTGACTTCACAGAGCTCCATCTTGAGTTCACAAACTTCCATTCTGTGAATTCACACACATCCATTCTATGACTTTACACACTTCCATTCTATGATTTCACACACCTCCATTCTGTGACTTCACACACCTCCATTGTGAGTTCACACACTTACATTCTGTGACTTTACACACCTCCATTCTGTGACTTCACCCACCTCCATTCAATCACTTTACACACTTCCATTCTATGACTTCACACACCTCCATTCTGCGACTTCACACACCTCCATTGTGTGTTCACACACTTCCATTCTGTGACTTCACACACCTCCATTCTGTGACTTCACACACCTCCATTCTGTGACTTCACACACCTCCATTCTATGACTTCACACAATTCCATTCTGTGACTTCACACAGCTACATCGTGAGTTTACAAACTTCCATTCTGTGACTTCACACACCTCCATTCTGTGACTTCACACATCTCCATTCTGTGACTTCACACACCTCCATTCTATGACTTCACACACCTCCATTCTGTGACTTCACACACCTCCATTGTGAGTTCACACACTTCCATTCTGTAACTTCAAACACGTCTATTCTGTGACTTCACACACCTCCATTCTGTGACTTCACACACCTCCATTCTGTGACTTCACACACCTCCATTCTATGACTTCACACACCTCCATTCTGTGACTTCACACAGCTCCATCTTGAGTTCACAAACTTCCATTCTGTGACTTCACACACCTCCATTCTGTGACTTCACAAACCTCCATTCTGTGACTTCACACACCTACATTCTATGACCTCACACAACTCCATTCTCTGACTTGACACACCTCCATTCTGAGATCACACACCTCCATTCTGTGACTTCACACACCTCCGTTCTATGACTTAACACACCTCCATTCTGTGACTTCACACACCTCCATTACATGAGTTCACACACCTCCATTCTGACTTCACACACCTCCATTCTATGACTTCACACACTTCCATTCTGACTTCACACAGCTCCATTCTGTGACTTCACAAAACTCCATTCTATGATTTCACATATCTCCATACTATGACTTCACACACCTCCATTATGACTTTACATACCTCCATTCTCAGTTCACACACTTCCATTCTGTGACTTCACACACCTCCATTCTGACTTCACACATCTCCATTCTGACTTCACAAACCTCCAATGTATGACTTCACACACCTCCATTCTGTGATTTCACACACTTCCATTGTGACGTCACACACTTCCATTCTATGAGTTCACACACCTCCATTCTATGACTTCACAGACCTCGAATCTGTGACTTCACTCACCTCCACTCTATGACTTTACACTCCTCCATTCTATGACTTCCCACACCTCCTTCCTATGACTTCACCCACCTCTATTCTATGACTTCACACCTCCATTCTGACTTCACACATCTTCATTCTTACTTCAGAAACATCCATTCTGAGTTCACTCATCTCCATTCTGTGACTTCATACACCTCCATTCTGACTTCACACAACGCCATTCTATGGCTTCACACACTTCCATACTATGATTTCACACACATCCATTCTGTGACTTCACACACCTCCATTGTGAGTTCACACACTTCCATTCTGTGACTTCACACACCTCCATTCTGTGACTTCACACACCTCCATTCTATGACTTCATGCACCTCCATTTTATGACTTCACACACCACCATTCTGTGACTTCACACCTCCATTCTATGACTTCACGCAAGTCCATTCTATGCCTTCACACACCTCCATTCTATGACTTCACACACCTCCATGCTATGACTTCACACACCTGCATTGTGACTTCACACACCTCCAGTCTATGTGTTCACACATCTGCATTGTCACTTCACACACCTACATTCTATGACTTCACACACATCCATTCTGTCTTCACACACCTCCATTCTATGATTTCACACACTTCCATTCTATGACTTCACATACCTCCATTTTATGACTTCCCACACCTCATTTCTGAGTTGACACACCTCCATTCTGTGATATCACACACCTCCAATCTGACTTAACACACCTCCATTCTATGAATTCACACACCTCCATTGTGACTTCACACACCTCCATTCTATGAGTTCACACACTTCCATTCTGACTTCACACACCTCCATTTGTGAATTCACACACCACAATTTTGACTTAACACACCTCCATTCTGTGACTTCACAGAGCTCCATCTTGAGTTCACAAACTTCCATTCTGTGAATTCACACACATCCATTCTATGACTTTACACACTTCCATTCTATGATTTCACACACCTCCATTCTGTGACTTCACACACCTCCATTGTGAGTTCACACACTTACATTCTGTGACTTTACACACCTCCATTCTGTGACTTCACCCACCTCCATTCAATCACTTTACACACTTCCATTCTATGACTTCACACACCTCCATTCTGCGACTTCACACACCTCCATTGTGTGTTCACACACTTCCATTCTGTGACTTCACACACCTCCATTCTGTGACTTCACACACCTCCATTCTGTGACTTCACACACCTCCATTCTATGACTTCACACAATTCCATTCTGTGACTTCACACAGCTACATCGTGAGTTTACAAACTTCCATTCTGTGACTTCACACACCTCCATTCTGTGACTTCACACATCTCCATTCTGTGACTTCACACACCTCCATTCTATGACTTCACACACCTCCATTCTGTGACTTCACACACCTCCATTGTGAGTTCACACACTTCCATTCTGTAACTTCAAACACGTCTATTCTGTGACTTCACACACCTCCATTCTGTGACTTCACACACCTCCATTCTGTGACTTCACACACCTCCATTCTATGACTTCACACACCTCCATTCTGTGACTTCACACAGCTCCATCTTGAGTTCACAAACTTCCATTCTGTGACTTCACACACCTCCATTCTGTGACTTCACAAACCTCCATTCTGTGACTTCACACACCTACATTCTATGACCTCACACAACTCCATTCTCTGACTTGACACACCTCCATTCTGAGATCACACACCTCCATTCTGTGACTTCACACACCTCCGTTCTATGACTTAACACACCTCCATTCTGTGACTTCACACACCTCCATTACATGAGTTCACACACCTCCATTCTGACTTCACACACCTCCATTCTATGACTTCACACACTTCCATTCTGACTTCACACAGCTCCATTCTGTGACTTCACAAAACTCCATTCTATGATTTCACATATCTCCATACTATGACTTCACACACCTCCATTATGACTTTACATACCTCCATTCTCAGTTCACACACTTCCATTCTGTGACTTCACACACCTCCATTCTGACTTCACACATCTCCATTATATGACTTCACACACCTCCATTCTGTGACTACACACCTCCATTCTATGATTTCACAAACTTCCATTGTGACGTCACACACCTCCATTCTATGACTTCACACACCTCCATTCTATGACTTCACACACCTCCATTCTGACTTCACGCACCTCCATTCTATGACTTCACAGACCTCGAATCTGTAACTTCACTCACCTCCACTCTATGACTTCACACTCTTCCATTCTATGACTTCCCATACCTCCTTTCTATGACTTCACCCACCTCCATTCTATGACTTCACACCTCCATTCTGACTCCACACACCTCCATTCGATGAATTCACACACCTCCATTCTATGACTTCACAGACCTCGAATCTGTGACTTCACTCACCTCCACTCTATGACTTCACACTCCTCCATTCTATGACTTCCCACACCTCTTTCTATGACTTCACCCACCTCTATTCTATGACTTCACACCTCCATTCTGACTTCACACACCTCCATTCTGTGACTTCTCACACCTCCATTCTATGACTTCAGACACCTCCATTCTATGACTTCACATACCTCCATTCTATGACTTCACACACCTCATTTCTGAGTTGACACACCTCCATTCTGTGATATCACACACCTCCAATCTGACTTAACAGACCTCCATTCTATGACTTCACACACCTGCATGTGACTTCACACACCTCCATTCTATGAGTTCACACACTTCCATTCTGACTTCACACACCTCCATTCTGTGACTTCACACACCTCCATTGTGAGTTTACATACTTCCATTCTGTGACTTCACACACCTCCATTCTGTGACTTCACACACCTCCATTCTGTGACTTCACACACTTCCACTGTGACGTCACACACTTCCATTCTATGAGTTCACAAACCTCCATTCTAGGACTTCACACACCTTCATTCTGACATCACACACCTCCATTCTATGACTTCACACACCTCCATTGTGACTTCACACACCTCCATTCTATGAGTTCACACACTTCCATTCTGACTTCACACACCTCCATTCAATGACTTCACACAGCTCCATTCTGACTTCACACACCTCCATTTGTGAATTCACATACCACAATTTTGACTTAACACACCTCCATTCTGTGACTGCACACACGTCCATTCTGTGACTTCACACCCCTCCATTCTGTGACTTCACACACCTCCATTCTGTGACTTCACACACCTCCATTGTGAGTTCACACACTTCCATTCTGTGACTTCACACACCTCCATTTTGTGACTTCACACACCTCCATTCTGTGAGTCACACACCTCCATTCTATGACTTCACACACCTCCATGCTATGACTTCACACACCTCCATTCTCTGACTTGACACACCTCCATTCTGAGATCACATACCTCCATTCTGTGCCTTAACACACCTCAATTCTGGCTTCACACACCTCCATTTCATGACCTCGCACACCTCCATTTTGACTTCACAAACGTAGATTCTATGACTTCACACACCTCTATTGTGACTTCACACACCTCCATTCTATGACTTCACACACCTCCATTCTGTGACTTCACACACCTCCATTCTGACTTCACAAACCTAGATTCTATGACTTCACACACCTCTATTGTGACTTCACACACCTCCATTCTATGACTTCACACACCTCCATTTTGACTTCACACAGCTCCATTCTGTGACTTCACAAAATTCCATTGTATGATTTCACACATCTCCATACTATGACTTCACACACCTCCATCTATGACTTCACACACCTTCATTCTTACTTCAGAAACATCCATTGTATGACTTCACACACCTCCCTTCTGACTTCACACACCTGCATTCTGTGACTTCACACACCTCCATTCTATGAGTTCACACACCTCCATTTTGACATCACACACCTCCATTCTATGACTTCACACACCTTCATTCTTCAGAAACATCCATTCTATGACTTCACACACCTCCATTATATGACTTCACAAACCTCCAATCTCTGACTTCACACACCTCCTTTCTGTGACTTCACACACCTCCATTCTATGTCTTCACACACCTCCATTGTGACTTCACACACATCCATTCTGTGACTTCACACACCTCCATTGTCAGTTCACCCACTTCCATTCTGTGACTTCACACACCTCCATTCTGTGACTTCACACACCTCCATTCTGTGACTTCACACTCCTCATTCTATGACTTCACACACCTCCATTCTATGAATTAACATATCTCCATTCTGTGACTTCACACACCTTCATTTTATGACTACACACACCTCCATTATGTGACTTCACACACCTCCATTCTGAGTTCACACACCTCCATTCTGTGACTTCACCCATCTCCCTTCTGTGACTTCCACACCTCCATTCTATGACTTAACACACCTCCATTCTATGACTTCACGCACCTCCATTCTATGACTTCACACAACACCATTCTGTGACTTCACACACCTCCATTCTTAGTTGACACACCTCCATTCTGTGACTTCACACACCTCCATTCTGACTTCACAAACCTCCATTCTATGACTTCACACACCTCTATTGTGACTTCACAAACCTCCATTCTATGAGTTCACACACCGCCATTCTGACTTCACACATCTCCATACTATGACTTCACACACCTCCATCTATGACTTCACACACCTCCATTTTGTGACTTCTCACTCCTCCATTCCTCGACTTCACACACGTCCATTCCATGACTTCACACATCTCCATTCTAGGAGTTCACACACCTCCATTCTTTGAGTTCACACACCTCCATTTTGACTTCACACACCTCCGTTCTATTACTTCACACACCTTCATTCTTACTTCAGAAACATTCATTGTATGACTTCACACACCTCCATTCTGACTTCACACACCTCCATTCTGTGACTTTTCACACCTCCATTCTATGAGTTCACACACCTCCATTTTGACTTCACACACCTCCATTGTATGACTTCACACCTCCATTCTGTGACTTCACACACTCCATTCTGAGTTCACACACCTCCATTCTGTGACTTCACCCACCTCCCTTCTGTGATTTCCACACCTCCATTCTATGACTTCCTACACCTCCATTCTATGACTTCACACACCTCCATTCTATGACTTCACACACCACCATTCTGTGACTTCACAAACCTCCATTCTATGACTTCACACACCTCCATTCTGTCACTTCACCACCTACATTCTATGACTTCACACACCTCCATTCTATGACTTCACACACCTGCATTGTGACTTCACACACCTCCTTTTTATGAGTTCACACACCTGCATTGTGACTTCACACACCTCCATTCTATGACTACACACACCTCCATTCTGACTTCACACACCTCCATTCTATGATTTTACACACTTCCATTCTATGACTTCACATACTTCCATTCTATGACTTCACACACCTCATTTCTGAGTTGACACACCTCCTTTCTGTGATTTCACACACCTCCAAACTGACTTCACACAGCTCCATTCTATGACATTACATACCTCCATTCTTTGGATTCACACACCTCCATTCTGTGACTTCACACACCTCCATTTTGTGACTTCACACACCTCCATTCTGTGACTTCACACACCTCCATTCTGTGACTTCACACACCTCCTTTGTGAGTTCACACACTTCCATTCTGTGACTTCACAGACCTCCATTCTGACTTCACGCACCTCCATTCTATGACTTCACAGACCTCGAATCTGTGACTTCACTCACCTCCACTCTATGACTTCACACTCCTCCGTTCTATGACTTCCCATAGCTCCTTTCTATGACTTCACCCACCTCTATTCTATGACTTCACACCTCCATTCTGATTTCGCACACCTCCATTCTGTGACTTCACACACCTCCATTCTATGACTTCACTCACCTCCATTCTATGACTTCACACACCTTCATTCTTACTCCAGAAACATCCATTCTATGACCTCACACACATCCATTCTATAACTTCACAAACCTCCATTCTGTGACTTCCCACACCTCCATTCTGACCTCACACACCTTCATTCTGTGACGTCACACACTTACATTCTATGACTTCACACACCTCCATTCTGTGACTTCACATACTTCCATTTTGAGTTCACACACTTCCATTCTGTGACTTCACACACCTATATTCTGTGACTTCACACACCTCCATTCTGTGACTTCACACACCTCCATTCTATGACTTCACACACCACCATTCTGTGACTTCACACACCTCCATTATATGACTTCACACACCTCCATTCTGTCACTTCACACACCTCATTCTGTGACTTCACACACCTCCATTCTATGACTTCACACAACTCCATTCTGTGACTACACACACCTCCATTGTGAGTTCACACACTTCCATTCTGTAACTTCACACACCTCTATTCTGTGACTTCACACACCTCCATTCTGTGACTTCACACACCTCCATTTTGTGACTTCACACACCTCCATTCTATGACTTCACACACCTCCATTCTGTGACTTCACACAACTCCATCTTGAGTTCACAAACTTCCATTCTGTGACTTCACACACCTCCATTCTGTGACTTCACACACCTACATTCTATGACTTCACACACCTCCATTCTATGATTTCACATATCTCCATTCTATGACCTCACACAACTCCATTCTCTGACTTGACACACCTCCATTCTGAGATCACACACCTCCATTCTGTGACTTCAAACACCTCCATTCTATGACTTCACACACCTCCATTCTGTGACTTCACAAACCTCCATTCCATGAGTTCACACACCTCCGTTCTGACTTCACACACCTCCATTCTATGACTTCACACACCTCCATTGTGACTTCACACAGCTCCATTCTTTGACTTCACAAAACTCCATTCTATGATTTCACATATCTCCATACTATGACTTCACCCACCTCCATTATGACTTTACATACCTCCATTCTGAGTTCACACACTTCCATTCTGTGACTTCACACACCTCCATTCTGACTTCACACATCTCCATTATATGACTTCACACACCTCCATTCTGTGACTACACACCTCCATTCTATGACTTCACAAACTTCCATTGTGACGTCACACACCTCCATTCTATGACTTCACACACCTCCATTCTATGACTTCACACACCTCCATTCTGACTTCACGCACCTTCATTCTATGACTTCACAGACCTCGAATCTGTAACTTCACTCACCTCCACTCTATGACTTCACACTCTTCCATTATATGACTTCCCATACCTCCTTTCTATGACTTCACCCACCTCCATTCTATGACTTCACACCTCCATTCTGACTTCACACACCTCCATTCTGTGAATTCACACACCTCCATTCTATGAGTTCACACAACTCCATTTTGACTTCACACACCTCCATTCTGTGACTTCACACACCTCCATTCTATGTCTTCACACACCTCCTTTGTGACTTCACACACCTCCATTCTATGAGTTCACACACCTCCATTTTGACTTCACACACCTCCATAATATGCCTTTACACACCTCCATCTATGACTTCCCACACCTCCATTCTGAGTACACACACCTCCATTCTGTGATTCTCACACCTCCATTCTGACTTCACACACCTCCAATGTATGACTTCACCCACCTCCATTCTGTGATTTCACACACTTCCATTGTGACGTCACACACTTCCATTCTATGAGTTCACACACCTCCATTCTAGGACTTCACACACCTCCATTCTGACATCACACACCTCCATTCTATGACTTCACAGACCTCGAATCTGTGACTTCACTCACCTCCACTCTATGACTTCACACTCCTCCATTCTATGACTTCCCACACCTCCTTTCTATGACTTCACCCACCTGTATTCTGTGACTTCACACCTCCATTCTGACTTCACACATCTTCATTCTTACTTCAGAAACATCCATTCTATGACCTCACACACATCCATTCTATAACTTCATAAACCTCCATTCTGTGACTTCGCACACCTCCATTCTGAGTTCACTCATCTCCATTCTGTGACTTCATACACCTCCATTCTGACTTCACACAACGCCATTCTATGGCTTCACACACTTCCATCCTATGATTTCACACACATCCATTCTGTGACTTCACACACCTCCATTGTGTGTTCACACACTTCCATTCTGTGACTTCACACACCTCCATTCTGTGACTTCACACACCTCCATTCTATGACTTCATGCACCTCAATTTTATGACTTCACACACCACCATTCTGTGACTTCACACCTCCATTCTATGACTTCATGCAACTCCATTCTATCACTTCACAAACCTCCATTCTATGACTTCACACACCTCCATTCTATGACTTCACACACCTGCATTGTGACTTCACACACCTCCAGTCTATGTGTTCACACACCTGCATTGTGACTTCACACACCTACATTCTATGACTTCACACACATCCATTCTGTCTTCACACACCTCCATTCTATGATTTCACACACTTCCATTCTTTGACTTCACATACCTCCATTCTATGACTTCACACACCTCATTTCTGAGTTGACACACCTCCATTCTGTGATATCACACACCTCCAATCTGACTTAACAGACCTCCATTCTATGACTTCACACACCTCCATTGTGACTTCACACATCTCCATTCTATGAGTTCACACACTGCCATTCTGACTTCACACACCTCCATTCTGTGACTTCACACACCTCCATTGTGAGTTTACACACTTCCATTCTGTGACTTCACACACCTCCATTCTGTGACTTCACACACCTCCATTCTGTGACTTCACACACTTCCATTGTGACGTCACACACTTCCATTCTATGAGTTCACACACCTCCATTCTAGGACTTCACACACCTCCATTCTGACATCACACACCTCCATTCTGTGACTTCACACACCTCCATTGTGACTTCACACACCTCCATTCTATGAGTTCACACACTTCCATTCTGACTTCACACACCTCCATTCAATGACTTCACACAGTTCCATTCTGACTTCACACACCTCCATTTGTGAATTCACATACCACAATTTTGACTTAACACACCTCCATTCTGTGACTGCACACACGTCCATTCTGTGACTTCACACCCCTCCATTCTGTGACTTCACACACCTCCATTCTGTTACTTCACACACCTCCATTGTGAGTTCACACACTTCCATTCTGTGACTTCACACACCTCCATTTTGTGACTTCACACACCTCCATTCTGTGACTCACACACCTCCATTCTATGACTTCACACACCTCCATTCTCTGACTTGACACACCTCCATTCTGAGATCACACACCTCCATTCTGTGCCTTAACACACCTCAATTCTGGCTTCACACACCTCCATTTCATGACCTCGCACAAAACCATTCTATGACTTCACACACCTCCATTCTGTGAACTTCACACACCTCCGTTCTTAGTTGACACACCTCCATTCTGTGACTTCACACACCTCCATTCTGACTTCACAAACCTAGATTCTATGACTTCACACACCTCTATTGTGACTTCACACACCTCCATTCTATGACTTCACACACCTCCATTTTGACTTCACACAGCTCCATTCTGTGACTTCACAAAATTCCATTGTATGATTTCACACATCTCCATACTATGACTTCACACCTCCATCTATGACTTCACACACCTTCATTCTTACTTCAGAAACATCCATTGTATGACTTCACACACCTCCATTCTGACTTCACACACCTCCATTCTGTGACTTCACACACCTCCATTCTATGAGTTCACACACCTCCATTTTGACATCACACACCTCCATTCTATGACTTCACACACCTTCATTCTTCAGAAACATCCATTCTATGACTTCACACACCTCCATTATATGACTTCACAAACCTCCAATCTATGACTTCACACACCTCCTTTCTGTGACTTCACACACCTCCATTCTATGTCTTCACACACCTCCATTGTGACTTCACACACATCCATTCTGTGACTTCACACACCTCCATTGTCAGTTCACCCACTTCCATTCTGTGACTTCACACACCTCCATTCTGTGACTTCACACACCTCCATTCTGTGTCTTCACACTCCTCAATCTATGACTTCACACACCTCCATTCTATGAATTCACACATCTCCATTCTGTGACTTCACACACCTTCATTTTATGACTACACACACCTCCATTCTGTGACTTCACACACCTCCATTTTGAGTTCACACACCTCCATTCTGTGACTTCACCCACCTCCATTCTATGACTTCACACACCTCCATGCTATGACTTCACACACCTCCATTCTCTGACTTGACACACCTCCATTCTGAGATCACACACCTCCATTCTGTGCCTTAACACACCTCCATTCTTAGTTGACACACCTACATTCTGTGACTTCACACACCTCCATTCTGACTTCACAAACCTCCATTCTATGACTTCACACACCTCTATTGTGACTTCACACACCTCCATTCTATGAGTTCACACACCGCCATTCTGACTTCACACATCTCCATACTATGACTTCACACACCTCCATCTATGACTTCACACACCTCCATTCTGTGACTTCTCACTCCTCCATTCCTCGACTTCACACACCTCCATTCCATGACTTCACACACCTCCATTCTATGAGTTCACACACCGCCATTCTGACTTCACAAACCTCCACTATATGACTTCACATACCTCCATTTTGACTTCACACAGCTCCATTCTGTGACTTCACAAAAATCCGTTCTATGATTTCACACATCTCCATACTATGACTTCACACACCTCCATCTATGACTTCACACACCTCCATTCTGAGTTCACACACCTCCATTCTGTGACTTCACCCACCTCCCTTCTGTGATTTCCACACCTCCATTCTATGACTTCACACACCTCCATTCTATGACTTCACACACCACCATTCTGTGACTTCACAAACCTCCATTCTATGACTTCACACACCTCCATTCTGTCACTTCACCACCTACATTCTATGACTTCACACACCTCCATTCTATGACTTCACACACCTGCATTGTGACTTCACCCACCTCCATTTTATGAGTTCACACACCTGCATTGTGACTTCACACACCTCCATTCTATGACTACACACACCTCCATTCTGACTTCACACACCTCCATTCTATGATTTTACACACTTCCATTCTATGACTTCACATACTTCCATTCTATGACTTCACACACCTCATTTCTGAGTTGACAAACCTCCTTTCTGTGATTTCACACACCTCCAAACTGACTTCACACACCTCCATTCTATGACATTACATACCTCCATTCTATGGATTCACACAGCTCCATTCTGTGACTTCACACACCTCCATTTTGTGACTTCACACACCTCCATTCTGTGACTTCACACACCTCCATTCTGTGACTTCACACACCTCCTTTGTGAGTTCACACACTTCCATTCTGTGACTTCACACACCTCAATTCTGTGACTTCACACACCTCCATTCTATGACTTCACACACCTCCATGCTATGACTTCACACACCTCCATGCTATGACTTCACACACCTCCATTCTTTGACTTGACACACCTCCATTCTGAGATCACACACCTCCATTCTGTGCCTGAACACACCTCAATTCTGGCTTCACACACCTCCATTTCATGACTTCGCACACCAACATTCTATGACTTCACACACCTCCATTCTGTGAACTTCACACACCTCCATTCTTAGTTGACACACCTCCATTCTGTGACTTCACACACCTCCATTCTGACTTCACAAACCTCCATTCTATGACTTCACACACCTCTATTGTGACTTCACACACCTCCATTCTATGAGTTGACACACCTCCATTCTCACTTCACACACCTCCATTCTATGACTTCACACACCTCCATTTTGACTTCACACAGCTCCATTCCGTGACTTCACAAAACTCCATTCTATGATTTCACACATCTCAATACTATGACTTCACACACCTCCATCTATCACTTTACACACCTACATTCTGAGTTGACACACCTCCTTCTGTGAGTTCACACACCTCCATTCTAACTTCACCCATCTACATTATATGACTTTACACACCTCCATTCTGTGACTACACACCTCCATTCTATGACTTCACACACTTCCATTGTGACGTCACACACCTCCATTCTATGACTTCACACACCTCCATTCTTTGACTTTACACACCTCCATTCTGACTTCACGCACCTCCATTCTATGACTTCACAGACCTCGAAACTGTGACTTCACTCACCTCCACTCTATGACTTCACACTCCTCCGTTCTATGACCTCCCATAGCTCCTTTCTATGACTTCACCCACCTCTATTCTATGACTTCACACCTCCATTCTGATTTCACACACCTCCATTCTGTGACTTCACACACCTCCATTCTATGACTTCACTCACCTCCATTCAATGACTTCACACACCTTCATTCTTACTCCAGAAACATCCATTCTATGACCTCACACACATCCATTCTATAACTTCACAAACCTCCATTCTGTGACTTCCCACACCTCCATTCTGACTTCACACACCTTCATTCTGTGACCTCACACACTTCCATTCTATGACTTCACACACCTCCATTCTGTGACTTCACATACTTCCATTTTGAGTTCACACACTTCCATTCTGTGACTTCACACACCTCCATTCTGTGACTTCACACACCTCCATTCTGTGACTTCACACACCTCCATTCTTTGACTTCACACACCTCCATTCTATGACTTCACAAACCACCATTCTGTGACTTCACACACCTCCATTATATGACTTCACACACCTCCATTCTGTCACTTCACACACCTCTATTCTATGACTTCACACACCTGCATTCTATGACTTCACATACCTGCATTGTGACTTCACACACCTCCATTCTATGAGTTCACACACTTGCATTGTGACTTCACACACCGCCATTCTATGACTTCACACACCTCCATTCTGTCTTCACATACCTCCATTCTATGAATTCACACACTTCCATTCTTTGACTTCACGCACCTCCATTTTATGACTTCACACACCTCATTTCTCTGTTGACACACCTCCATTCTCTGATATCACACACCTCCAATCTGACTTCACACACCTCCATTCTATGACTTCACACACCTCCATTCTTTGACCTAAAAAACCACCATCCTATGACTTCACACACCTCCATTCTGAGTTCACACATCTTCATTGTGTGAATTCAAAAAACTCCATTCTATGATTTCACACACCTCCATACTATGCCTTCACACATCTCCATCTATGACTACACTCACCTCCATTCTGAGTTCATACACCTCCATTCTGACTTCACACACCTCCAATGTATGACTTCACACACCTCCATTCTGTGACTTCACACACCTCCATTCTGTGACTTCATACACCTCCATTCTATGATTTCACACACCTCCATTCTCTGACTTGACACACCTCCTTTCTGAGATCACACACCTCCATTCTGTGACTTAACACACCTCAATTCTGGCTTCACACACCTGCATTTCATGACTTCGCACACCACCATTTTATGACTTCACACACCTCCATTCTGTGACTTCACACACCTCCATTCTTAGTTGACACACCTCCATTCTGTGACTTCACACAACTCTATTGTGACTTCACACACCTCCATTCTATGACTTCACACCTGCATTGTGACTTCACCCACCGCCATTCTATGAGTTCACACACCTGCATTGTGACTTCACACACCTCCATTCTATGACTTCACACATCTCCATTCTGACTTCACACAACTCCATTCTATGATTTCACACACTTCCATTCTAGGACTTCACACACCTCCATTCTATGAATTCACACACCTCCATTCTATGACTTCACATACCTGCATTGTGACTTCACACACCTCCATTCTATGAGTTCCCACACTTGCATTGTGACTTCACACACCGCCATTCTATGACTTCAAACACCTCCATTCTGTCTTCACATACCTCCATTCCATGATTTCACACACTTCCATTCTTTGACTTCACACACCTCCATTCTATGACTTCACACACCTCATTTCTGTGTTGACACACCTCCATTCTGTGATATCACACACCTCCAATCTGACTTCACACACCTCCATTCTATGACTTCACACACCTCCATTCTTTGACCTCAAAAACCACCAGCCTATGACTTCACACACCTCCATTGTGACTTCACACACCTCTATACTATGACTTCACACACCTGCATTGTGACTTCACACACCTCCATTCTATGAGTTCACACACCTGCATTGTGACTTAACCCACCTCCATTCTATGACTTCACACATCTCCATTCTGACTTCACACATCTCCATTCTATGATTTCACACACTTCCATTCTAAGACTTCACAAACCTCCATTCTATGATTTCACACACCTCATTTCTGAGTTGACACACATCCTTTCTGTGATATCACACACCTAAATCTGACTTCACACACCTCCATTCTATGATTTCACACACCTCCATTCTATGAATTCACACACCTCCATTCTGTGACTTCACACACCTCCATTCTGTGACTTCACACACCTCCATTCTGTGACTTCACACACCTCCAATGCATGACTCACACACCTCTATTCTGTGACTTCACACACTTCCATTGTGACGTCACACACCTCCATTCTATGTGTTCACACACCTCCATTCTAGGACTTCACACACCTCCATCTATGACTTCACTCACCTCCATTCTGAGTTCACACTCCTTCATTCTGTGATTTCACGCACCACCATTCTGACTACACACACCTCCAATATATGACTTCACACACCTCTATTCTATGACTTCACTCACCCCCATTCGGAGTTCACACACCTCCATTCTGTGACTTCACACACCTCCATTCTTAGTTGACACACCTCCATTCTGTGACTTCACACAACTCTATTGTGACTTCACACACCTCCATTCTATGACTTCACACCTGCATTGTGACTTCACCCACCGCCATTCTATGAGTTCACACACCTGCATTGTGACTTCACACACCTCCATTCTATGACTTCACACATCTCCATTCTGACTTCACACAACTCCATTCTATGATTTCACACACTTCCATTCTAGGACTTCACACACCTCCATTCTATGAATTCACACACCTCCATTATATGACTTCACATACCTGCATTGTGACTTCACACACCTCCATTCTATGAGTTCCCACACTTCCATTGTGACTTCACAGACCGCCATTCTATGACTTCAAACACCTCCATTCTGTCTTCACATACCTCCATTCTATGATTTCACACACTTCCATTCTTTGACTTCACACACCTCAATTCTATGACTTCACACACCTCATTTCTGTGTTGACACACCTCCATTCTGTGATATCACACACCTCCAATCTGACTTCACACACCTCCATTCTATGACTTCACACACCTCCATTCTTTGACCTCAAAAACCACCAGCCTATGACTTCACACACCTCCATTGTGACTTCACACACCTCTATACTATGACTTCACACACCTGCATTGTGACTTCACACACCTCCATTCTATGAGTTCACACACCTGCATTGTGACTTCACACAACTCCATTCTATGACTTCACACACCTCCATTCTGAATTCACACAGCTCAATTCTGTGACTTCACAAAATTCCATTCTGACTTCACACACCTCCATTGTATGAATTCACACACCTCCATTCTGTGACTTCACACACTTCCATTGTGACGTCACACACCTCCATTCTATGAGTTCACACACCTCCATTCTAAGACTTCACACATCTACATTCTATGACTTCACACGTCTATATTCTATGACTTCACACACCTCAATTCTGACTCACACAACTCCATTCTGTGACTTCACAAAATTCCATTCTATGATTTCACATATCTCCATACTATGACTTCACACACCTCCATCTATGATTGCACACACCTCCATTCTGAGTTCACACACCTCCATTCTGTGACTTCACACACCTCCATTCTGACTTCACACACCTCCATTGTATGACTTCACACACCTCCATTCTGTGACTTCACACACCTCCATTCTATGACTTCACAAACTTCCATTGTGACGTCACACACCTCCATTCTATGAGTTCACACACCTCCATTATATGACTTCACACACCTCCATTCTGACTTCACACACCTCTATTCTATGACTTCGAACACCTACATTCTGACTTCACATACCTCCATTCTATGACTTCACAGACCTCGAATCTGTGACTTCACTCACCTCTACTCTATGACTTCACACTTCTCCATTCTATGACTTCACCCTCCTCCATTCTATGACTTCACAACTCCATTCTGACTTCACACACCTCCATTCTATGACTTCACACACCTCCATTCTGACTTCACACACCTCCATTCTGCGACTTCACACACCTCCATTCTATGATTTCACACACCTCCATTCTGTGATTTCACAAACCTCCATTCTATGACTTCACACACCTCCATTCTGTGACTTCACACACCTCCATTCTATGACTTCACACACCTCCATTCTATGACTTCACACACCTACACTGTGACTTCACACACATCCATTCTATGAGTTCACACACCTGCATTGTGACTTCACCCACCTCCTTTCTATGACTTCAAACACCTCCATTCTGACCTCACACACCTCTATTCTGACTTCACACACCTAAAATCTGTGACTTCACACACCTCCATTCTATGATTTCACACACCTCCATTCTATGACTTCACTCACCTCCATTCTATGACTTCACACACCTCCTTTCTGAGTTGACATACCTCCATTCTATGACTACACACACCTCCAATCTGAATTCACACATCTCCATTCTATGACTTCACCCACCTCCATTCTATGACTTCACACACCTCCATTCTACGACTTCACACCCCTCTAATTTGATTTCTCATACCTCCATTCTATGACTTCACAAACCTCCCTTCGGTGACTTCACAATACTCCATTCTATGACTTCACACATCTCCATTCTATGACTTCACAGACCTCGATGCTGTGACTTCACTCACCTCCACTCTATGACTTCACACTTCTCCATTTTATGACTTCCCACACCTAAGTTCTATGACTTCACCCACCTCCATTCTATGACTTCACACCTCCATTCTGACTTCACACACCTCCACTCTATGACTTCACACACCTCCATTCTGACTTCACACACCTACATTCTGTGACTTCACACACCTCCATTCTATGACCTCACACACCCTCATTCTATGATTTCACACACCTCCATTCTATGACTTCACACATCCATTTTGATTTCACACACCTCCAATATATGTCTTCAAACACCTCAATTCTGTGACTTCACACACCTCCATTCTATGACTTCATACCGTCCAATCTGTGACTTCACACACCTCCATTCTATGACTTCACACACTTTCATTCTATGACTTCACACACCTCCATTTTGTGACTTTACACACCTCCATTCTTTGTTCACACACCTCCATTCTGTGACTTCACACTCCTGCAATCTGTGACTTCCCACACCTCCATTCTGTGACTTCACACACCTCCATTCTATGACTTAACACACCTTCATTCTTACTTCACAAACACCCATTCTGTGACTTCACTCACCTCCATTCTATGACTTCACACACCTCCATTCTGTGACTTCACACACCTCCATTCTGTCACTTCACACACCTCTATTGTGACTACACACACCTCCATTCTATGAGTTCACACACCTCCATTCTGACTTCACACACCTCCATTCTATGACTTCACACACCTCCATTCTGAATTCACACAGCTCAATTCTGTGACTTCACAAAATTCCATTCTGACTTCACACACCTCCATTGTATGAATTCACACACCTCCATTCTGTGACTTCACACACTTCCATTGTGACGTCACACACCTCCATTCTATGAGTTCACACACCTCCATTCTATGACATCACACACCTCCATTCTGCCTTCAAACACCTCTATTCTGTGACTTCACACACTTCCATTCTATGATTTCACACACTTCCATTCTGTGACTTCACACACCTCCATTCTATGACTTCACACACCTACATTCTGTGACTTCACACACCTCCACTCTATGACTTCACACTTCTCCATGTTATGACTTCCCACACCTAATTTCTATGACTTCACCCACCTCCATTCTGATTTCACACCTCCATTCTGACTTAACACACCTCCATTCTATGACTTCACACACCTCAATTCTGACTTCACAAACCTCCATTCTGTGACTTCACACACCTCCATTCTATGATTTCACACACTTCCATTCTGTGACTTCACACACCTCCATTCTATGACTTCACACACCTCCATTCTGTGACTTCACACACCTCCATTCTATGACTTCACCCACCTCTATTGTGACTACACACACCTCCATTCTATGAGTTCACACACCTGCATTGTGACTTCACCCACCTCCTTTCTATGACTTCAAACACCTCCATTCTGACCTCACACACCTCTATTCTGACTTCACACACCTAAAATCTGTGACTTCACACACCTCCATTCTATGATTTCACACACCTCCATTCTATGACTTCACTCACCTCCATTCTATGACTTCACACACCTCCTTTCTGAGTTGACACACCTCCATTCTATGACTACACACACCTCCAATCTGAATTCACACACCTCCATTCTATGACTTCACACACCTCCATTCTACGACTTCACACCCCTCTAATTTGATTTCTCATACCTCCATTCTATGACTTTACAAACCTCCCTTCGTTGACTTCACAATACTCCATTCTATGTCTTCACACATCTCCATTCTATGACTTCACAGACCTCGAAGCTGTGACTTCACTCACCTCCACTCTATGACTTCACGCTTCTCCATTCTATGACTTCCCACACCTAAGTTCTATGACTTCACCCACCTCCATTCTATGACTTCACACCTCCATTCTGACTTCACACACCTCCACTCTATGATTTCACACACCTCCATTCTGACATCACACACCTCCATTCTGTGACTTCACACACCTCCATTCTATGATTTCACACACCTCCATTCTGTGACATCACACACCTCCATTCTATGACTTCACACACCTCCATTCTGTGACGTCACACACCTCCATTCTGAGTTCACACACCTCCATTCTGTGACTTCTCACACCTCGATTCTGTGACTTCACACACCTCCAATCTGTGACTTCACACACTTCCATTCTATGACTTCACACACCTCCATTCTATGACTTCACAAACCTCCATTCTGTGACTTCACAAACCTCCATTCTATGACCTCACACACCCTCATTCTATGATTTCACACACCTCCATTCTATGACTTCACACATCCATTTTGATTTCACACACCTCCAATATATGTCTTCAAACACCTCAATTCTGTGACTTCACACACCTCCATTCTATGACTTCATACCGTCCATTCTGTGACTTCACACACCTCCATTCTATGACTTCACACACTTTCATTCTATGACTTCACACACCTCCATTTTGTGACTTTACACACCTCCATTCTGGGTTCACACACCTCCATTCTGTGACTTCCCACACCTCCATTCTGTGACTTCACACACCTCCATTCTATGACTTAACACACCTTCATTCTTACTTCACAAACACCCATTCTATGACTTCACTCACCTCCATTCTATGACTTCACACACCTCCATTCTGTGACTTCACACACCTCCATTCTATGACTTCACACACCTCTATTGTGACTACACACACCTCCATTCTATGAGTTCACACACCTCCATTCTGACTTCACACACCTCCATTCTATGACTTCACACACCTCCATTCTGAATTCACACAGCTCAATTCTGTGACTTCACAAAATTCCATTCTGACTTCACACACCTCCATTGTATGAATTCACACACCTCCATTCTGTGACTTCACACACTTCCATTGTGACGTCACACACCTCCATTCTATGAGTTCACACACCTCCATTCTATGACTTCACACGCCTCCGTTCTGCCTTCACACACCTCCATTCTATGACTTCACACATCTACATTCTATGACTTCACACGTCTACATTCTATGACTTCACACACCTGAATTCTGACTCACACAACACCATTCTGTGACTTCACAAAACTCCATTCTATGATTTCACATATCTCCATACTATGACTTCACACACCTCCATCTATGATTGCACACACCTCCATTCTGAGTTCACACACCTCCATTCTGTGACTTCACACACCTCCATTCTGACTTCACACTTCTCCATTCTATGACTTCACCCTCCGCCATTCTGTGACTTCACACACCTCCATTCTGTGACTTCACACACCTCCATTCTATGACTTCACACACCTCTATTGTGACTACACACACCTCCATTCTATGAGTTCACACACCTCCATTCTGACTTCACACACCTCCATTCTATGACTTCACACACCTCCATTCTGAATTCACACAGCTCAATTCTGTGACTTCACAAAATTCCATTCTGACTTCACACACCTCCATTGTATGAATTCACACACCTCCATTCTGTGACTTCACACACTTCCATTGTGACGTCACACACCTCCATTCTATGAGTTCACACACCTCCATTCTATGACTTCACACACCTCCGTTCTGCCTTCACACACCTCCATTCTATGACTTCACACATCTACATTCTATGACTTCACACGTCTACATTCTATGACTTCACACACCTCAATTCTGACTCACACAACTCCATGCTGTGACTTCACAAAACTCCATTCTATGATTTCACATATCTCCATACTATGACTTCACACACCTCCATCTATGATTGCACACACCTCCATTCTGAGTTCACACACCTCCATTCTGTGACTTCACACACCTCCATTCTGACTTCACACACCTCCATTGTATGACTTCACACACCTCCATTCTGTGACTTCACACACCTCCATTCTATGACTTCACAAACTTCCATTGTGACGTCACACACCTCCATTCTATGAGTTCACACACCTCCATTATATGACTTCACACACCTCCATTCTGACTTCACACACCTCTATTCTATGACTTCGAACACCTACATTCTGACTTCACACACCTCCATTCTATGACTTCACACACCTCCATTCTGACTTCACACACCTACATTCTGTGACTTCACACACCTCCATTCTATGATTTCACACACCTCCATTCTGTGATTTCACAAACCTCCATTCTATGACTTCTCACACCTCCATTCTGTGACTTCACACACCTCCATTCTATGACTTCACACACCTCCATTCTATGACTTCACACACCTACACTGTGACTTCACACACATCCATTCTATGAGTTCACACACCTGCATTGTGACTTCACCCACCTCCTTTCTATGACTTCAAACACCTCCATTCTGACCTCACACACCTCTATTCTGACTTCACACACCTAAAATCTGTGACTTCACACACCTCCATTCTATGATTTCACACACCTCCATTCTATGACTTCACTCACCTCCATTCTATGACTTCACACACCTCCTTTCTGAGTTGACATACCTCCATTCTATGACTACACACACCTCCAATCTGAATTCACACACCTCCATTCTATGACTTCACCCACCTACATTCTATGACTTCACACACCTCCATTCTACGATTTCACACCCCTCTAATTTGATTTCTCATACCTCCATTCTATGACTTCACAAACCTCCCTTCGGTGACTTCACAATACTCCATTCTGTGACTTCACACATCTCCATTCTATGACTTCACAGACCTCGAAGCTGTGACTTCACTCACCTCCACTCTATGACTTCACACTTCTCCATTTTATGACTTCCCACACCTAAGTTCTATGACTTCACCCACCTCCATTCTATGACTTCACACCTCCATTCTGACTTCACACACCTCCACTCTATGACTTCACACACCTCCATTCTGACATCACACACCTCCATTCTGTGACTTCACACACCTCCATTCTATGATTTCACACACCTCCATTCTGTGACATCACACACCTCCATTCTATGACTTCACACACCTCCATTCTGTGACGTCACACACCTCCATTCTGAATTCACACACCTCCATTCTGTGACTTCTCACACCTCGATTCTGTGACTTCACACACCGCCAATCTGTGACTTCACACACTTCCATTCTATGACTTCACACACCTCCATTCTATGACTTCACACACCTCCATTCTGTGACTTCACACACCTCCATTCTATGACCTCACACACCCTCATTCTATGATTTCACACACATCCATTCTATGACTTCACACATCCATTTTGATTTCACACACCTCCAATATATGTCTTCAAACACCTCAATTCTGTGACTTCACACACCTCCATTCTATGACTTCATACCGTCCATTCTGTGACTTCACACACCTCCATTCTATGACTTCACACACTTTCATTCTATGACTTCACACACCTCCATTTTGTGACTTTACACACCTCCATTCTGGGTTCACACACCTCCATTCTGTGACTTCATACTCTTGCAGTCTCTGACTTCCCACACCTCCATTCTATGACTTCACACACCTCCATTCTATGACTTAACACACCTTCATTCTTACTTCACAAACACCCATTCTCTGACTTCACTCACCTCCATTCTATGACTTCACACACCTCCATTCTGTGACTTCACACACCTCCATTCTATGACTTCACACACCTCTATTGTGACTACACACACCTCCATTCTATGAGTTCACACACCTCCATTCTGACTTCACACACCTCCATTCTATGACTTCACACACCTCCATTCTGAATTCACACAGCTCAATTCTGTGACTTCACAAAATTCCATTCTGACTTCACACACCTCCATTGTATGAATTCACACACCTCCATTCTGTGACTTCACACACTTCCATTGTGACGTCACACACCTCCATTCTATGTGTTCACACAACTCCATTCTATGACATCACACACCTCCACTCTGCCTTCACACACCTCCATTCTGTGACTTCACACACCTCCATTCTATGATTTCACACACTTCCATTCTGTGACTTCACACACCTCCTTTCTATGACTTCACACACCTACATTCTGTGACTTCACACACCTCCACTCTATGACTTCACACTTCTCCAATTTATGACTTCCCACACCTAATTTCTATGACTTCACCCACCTCCATTCTGACTTCACACCTCCATTCTGACTTAACACACCTCCATTCTATGACTTCACACACCTCCATTCTGACTTCACACACCTCCATTCTGTGACTTCACACACCTCCATTCTATGATTTCACACACTTCCATTCTGTGACTTCACACACCTCCATTCTATGACTTCACACACCTCCATTCTGTGACTTCACACACCTCCATTCTATGACTTCACACACCTCTATTGTGACTACACACTCCTCCATTCTATGAGTTCACACACCTCCATTCTGACTTCACACACCTCCATTCTCTGACTTCACACACCTCCATTCTGAATTCACACAGCTCAATTCTGTGACTTCACAAAATTCCATTCTGACTTCACACACCACCATTGTATGAATTCACACACCTCCATTCTGTGACTTCACACACTTCCCTTGTGACGTCACACACCTCCATTCTATGAGTTCACACACCTCCATTCTATGACTTCACACACCTCCATTCTGACTTCACAAACCTCTATTCTATGACTTCGCACACCTCCATTCTGACATCACACACGTCCAATCTATGACTTTACAGACCTCGAATCTGTGACTTCACTCACCTCCACTCTATGACTTCACACTCCTCCATTCTATGACTTCCCACACCTCCTTTCTATGACTTCACCCACGTTCATTCTATGACTTCACACCTCCATTCTGACTTCACACACTTCCATTCTGTGACTTCACACACCTCCATTCTATGACTTCACAAACTTCCATTGTGACGTCACACACCTCCATTCTATGAGTTCACACACCTCCATTCTATGACTTCACACACCTCCATTCTCACTTCACACACCTCTATTCTACGACTTCGTACACCTACATTCTGACTTCACACACCTCCATTCTATGACTTCACAGACCTCGAATCTGTGACTTCACTCACCTCCACTCTATGACTTCACACTTCTCCATTCTATGACTTCCCACACCTACACTGTGACTTCACACACCTCCATTCTCACTTCACACACCTCTATTCTACGACTTCGTACACCTACATTCTGACTTCACACACCTCCATTCTATGACTTCACACACCTCCATTCTGTGACTTCACACACCTCCATTCTATGACTTCACACACCTCCATTCTATGACTTCACACACCTACACTGTGACTTCACACACCTCCATTCTATGAGTTCACACACCTGCATTGAGACTTCACCCACCTCCATTCTATGACTTCACAAACCTCCATTCTGTCCTCACACACCTCCATTCTGACTGCACACACCTAAATTCTGTGACTTCACACACCTCCATTCTATGATTTCACACACCTCCATTCTATGACTTCACACACCTCCTTTCTGAGTTGACACACCTCCATTCTATGACTACACACACCTCCAATCTGAATTCACACACCTCCATTCTATGACTTCACACACCTCCATTCTACGACTTCACACCCCTCTAATTTGATTTCTCATACCTCCATTCTATGACTTTACAAACCTCCCTTCGTTGACTTCACAATACTCCATTCTATGTCTTCACACATCTCCATTCTATGACTTCACAGACCTCGAAGCTGTGACTTCACTCACCTCCACTCTATGACTTCACGCTTCTCCATTCTATGACTTCCCACACCTAAGTTCTATGACTTCACCCACCTCCATTCTATGACTTCACACCTCCATTCTGACTTCACACACCTCCACTCTATGATTTCACACACCTCCATTCTGACTTCACACACCTCCATTCTGTGACTTCACACACCTCCATTCTATGATTTCACACACCTCCATTCTGTGACATCACACACCTCCATTCTATGACTTCACACACCTCCATTCTGTGACGTCACACACCTCCATTCTGAGTTCACACACCTCCATTCTGTGACTTCTCACACCTCGATTCTGTGACTTCACACACCTCCAATCTGTGACTTCACACACTTCCATTCTATGACTTCACACACCTCCATTCTATGACTTCACAAACCTCCATTCTGTGACTTCACAAACCTCCATTCTATGACCTCACACACCCTCATTCTATGATTTCACACACCTCCATTCTATGACTTCACACATCCATTTTGATTTCACACACCTCCAATATATGTCTTCAAACACCTCAATTCTGTGACTTCACACACCTCCATTCTATGACTTCATACCGTCCATTCTGTGACTTCACACACCTCCATTCTATGACTTCACACACTTTCATTCTATGACTTCACACACCTCCATTTTGTGACTTTACACACCTCCATTCTGGGTTCACACACCTCCATTCTGTGACTTCCCACACCTCCATTCTGTGACTTCACACACCTCCATTCTATGACTTAACACACCTTCATTCTTACTTCACAAACACCCATTCTATGACTTCACTCACCTCCATTCTATGACTTCACACACCTCCATTCTGTGACTTCACACACCTCCATTCTATGACTTCACACACCTCTATTGTGACTACACACACCTCCATTCTATGAGTTCACACACCTCCATTCTGACTTCACACACCTCCATTCTATGACTTCACACACCTCCATTCTGAATTCACACAGCTCAATTCTGTGACTTCACAAAATTCCATTCTGACTTCACACACCTCCATTGTATGAATTCACACACCTCCATTCTGTGACTTCACACACTTCCATTGTGACGTCACACACCTCCATTCTATGAGTTCACACACCTCCATTCTATGACTTCACACGCCTCCGTTCTGCCTTCACACACCTCCATTCTATGACTTCACACATCTACATTCTATGACTTCACACGTCTACATTCTATGACTTCACACACCTGAATTCTGACTCACACAACACCATTCTGTGACTTCACAAAACTCCATTCTATGATTTCACATATCTCCATACTATGACTTCACACACCTCCATCTATGATTGCACACACCTCCATTCTGAGTTCACACACCTCCATTCTGTGACTTCACACACCTCCATTCTGACTTCACACTTCTCCATTCTATGACTTCACCCTCCGCCATTCTGTGACTTCACACACCTCCATTCTGTGACTTCACACACCTCCATTCTGTGACTTCACACACCTCCATTCTATGAGTTCACACACCTCCATTCTGACTTCACACACCTCCATTCTATGACTTCACACACCTCCATTCTGAATTCACACAGCTCAATTCTGTGACTTCACAAAATTCCATTCTGACTTCACACACCTCCATTGTATGAATTCACACACCTCCATTCTGTGACTTCACACACTTCCATTGTGACGTCACACACCTCCATTCTATGAGTTCACACACCTCCATTCTATGACTTCACACACCTCCGTTCTGCCTTCACACACCTCCATTCTATGACTTCACACATCTACATTCTATGACTTCACACGTCTACATTCTATGACTTCACACACCTCAATTCTGACTCACACAACTCCATGCTGTGACTTCACAAAACTCCATTCTATGATTTCACATATCTCCATACTATGACTTCACACACCTCCATCTATGATTGCACACACCTCCATTCTGAGTTCACACACCTCCATTCTGTGACTTCACACACCTCCATTCTGACTTCACACACCTCCATTGTATGACTTCACACACCTCCATTCTGTGACTTCACACACCTCCATTCTATGACTTCACAAACTTCCATTGTGACGTCACACACCTCCATTCTATGAGTTCACACACCTCCATTATATGACTTCACACACCTCCATTCTGACTTCACACACCTCTATTCTATGACTTCGAACACCTACATTCTGACTTCACACACCTCCATTCTATGACTTCACACACCTCCATTCTGACTTCACACACCTACATTCTGTGACTTCACACACCTCCATTCTATGATTTCACACACCTCCATTCTGTGATTTCACAAACCTCCATTCTATGACTTCTCACACCTCCATTCTGTGACTTCACACACCTCCATTCTATGACTTCACACACCTCCATTCTATGACTTCACACACCTACACTGTGACTTCACACACATCCATTCTATGAGTTCACACACCTGCATTGTGACTTCACCCACCTCCTTTCTATGACTTCAAACACCTCCATTCTGACCTCACACACCTCTATTCTGACTTCACACACCTAAAATCTGTGACTTCACACACCTCCATTCTATGATTTCACACACCTCCATTCTATGACTTCACTCACCTCCATTCTATGACTTCACACACCTCCTTTCTGAGTTGACATACCTCCATTCTATGACTACACACACCTCCAATCTGAATTCACACACCTCCATTCTATGACTTCACCCACCTACATTCTATGACTTCACACACCTCCATTCTACGATTTCACACCCCTCTAATTTGATTTCTCATACCTCCATTCTATGACTTCACAAACCTCCCTTCGGTGACTTCACAATACTCCATTCTGTGACTTCACACATCTCCATTCTATGACTTCACAGACCTCGAAGCTGTGACTTCACTCACCTCCACTCTATGACTTCACACTTCTCCATTTTATGACTTCCCACACCTAAGTTCTATGACTTCACCCACCTCCATTCTATGACTTCACACCTCCATTCTGACTTCACACACCTCCACTCTATGACTTCACACACCTCCATTCTGACATCACACACCTCCATTCTGTGACTTCACACACCTCCATTCTATGATTTCACACACCTCCATTCTGTGACATCACACACCTCCATTCTATGACTTCACACACCTCCATTCTGTGACGTCACACACCTCCATTCTGAATTCACACACCTCCATTCTGTGACTTCTCACACCTCGATTCTGTGACTTCACACACCGCCAATCTGTGACTTCACACACTTCCATTCTATGACTTCACACACCTCCATTCTATGACTTCACACACCTCCATTCTGTGACTTCACACACCTCCATTCTATGACCTCACACACCCTCATTCTATGATTTCACACACATCCATTCTATGACTTCACACATCCATTTTGATTTCACACACCTCCAATATATGTCTTCAAACACCTCAATTCTGTGACTTCACACACCTCCATTCTATGACTTCATACCGTCCATTCTGTGACTTCACACACCTCCATTCTATGACTTCACACACTTTCATTCTATGACTTCACACACCTCCATTTTGTGACTTTACACACCTCCATTCTGGGTTCACACACCTCCATTCTGTGACTTCATACTCTTGCAGTCTCTGACTTCCCACACCTCCATTCTATGACTTCACACACCTCCATTCTATGACTTAACACACCTTCATTCTTACTTCACAAACACCCATTCTCTGACTTCACTCACCTCCATTCTATGACTTCACACACCTCCATTCTGTGACTTCACACACCTCCATTCTATGACTTCACACACCTCTATTGTGACTACACACACCTCCATTCTATGAGTTCACACACCTCCATTCTGACTTCACACACCTCCATTCTATGACTTCACACACCTCCATTCTGAATTCACACAGCTCAATTCTGTGACTTCACAAAATTCCATTCTGACTTCACACACCTCCATTGTATGAATTCACACACCTCCATTCTGTGACTTCACACACTTCCATTGTGACGTCACACACCTCCATTCTATGTGTTCACACAACTCCATTCTATGACATCACACACCTCCACTCTGCCTTCACACACCTCCATTCTGTGACTTCACACACCTCCATTCTATGATTTCACACACTTCCATTCTGTGACTTCACACACCTCCTTTCTATGACTTCACACACCTACATTCTGTGACTTCACACACCTCCACTCTATGACTTCACACTTCTCCAATTTATGACTTCCCACACCTAATTTCTATGACTTCACCCACCTCCATTCTGACTTCACACCTCCATTCTGACTTAACACACCTCCATTCTATGACTTCACACACCTCCATTCTGACTTCACACACCTCCATTCTGTGACTTCACACACCTCCATTCTATGATTTCACACACTTCCATTCTGTGACTTCACACACCTCCATTCTATGACTTCACACACCTCCATTCTGTGACTTCACACACCTCCATTCTATGACTTCACACACCTCTATTGTGACTACACACTCCTCCATTCTATGAGTTCACACACCTCCATTCTGACTTCACACACCTCCATTCTCTGACTTCACACACCTCCATTCTGAATTCACACAGCTCAATTCTGTGACTTCACAAAATTCCATTCTGACTTCACACACCACCATTGTATGAATTCACACACCTCCATTCTGTGACTTCACACACTTCCCTTGTGACGTCACACACCTCCATTCTATGAGTTCACACACCTCCATTCTATGACTTCACACACCTCCATTCTGACTTCACAAACCTCTATTCTATGACTTCGCACACCTCCATTCTGACATCACACACGTCCAATCTATGACTTTACAGACCTCGAATCTGTGACTTCACTCACCTCCACTCTATGACTTCACACTCCTCCATTCTATGACTTCCCACACCTCCTTTCTATGACTTCACCCACGTTCATTCTATGACTTCACACCTCCATTCTGACTTCACACACTTCCATTCTGTGACTTCACACACCTCCATTCTATGACTTCACAAACTTCCATTGTGACGTCACACACCTCCATTCTATGAGTTCACACACCTCCATTCTATGACTTCACACACCTCCATTCTCACTTCACACACCTCTATTCTACGACTTCGTACACCTACATTCTGACTTCACACACCTCCATTCTATGACTTCACAGACCTCGAATCTGTGACTTCACTCACCTCCACTCTATGACTTCACACTTCTCCATTCTATGACTTCCCACACCTACACTGTGACTTCACACACCTCCATTCTCACTTCACACACCTCTATTCTACGACTTCGTACACCTACATTCTGACTTCACACACCTCCATTCTATGACTTCACACACCTCCATTCTGTGACTTCACACACCTCCATTCTATGACTTCACACACCTCCATTCTATGACTTCACACACCTACACTGTGACTTCACACACCTCCATTCTATGAGTTCACACACCTGCATTGAGACTTCACCCACCTCCATTCTATGACTTCACAAACCTCCATTCTGTCCTCACACACCTCCATTCTGACTGCACACACCTAAATTCTGTGACTTCACACACCTCCATTCTATGATTTCACACACCTCCATTTTATGACTTCACTCACCTCCATTCTATGACTTCACACACCTCCTTTCTGAGTTGACACACCTCCATTCTATGACTTCACACACCTCCAATCTGAATTCACACACCTCCATTCTATGACTTCACACACCTCCATTCTATGACTTCACACACCTCCATTCTCCGACTTCACACTCCTCTAATTTGATTTCTCATACCTCCATTCTATGACTTCACAAAGCTCCTTTCGGTGACTTCACAAAACTCCATTCTGTGACATCACACTCCTCCATTCTATGACTTCAGACACCTCCATTCTGTGACTTCAAACACCTCCATTCTATGACTTCACACACCTCCACTCTATGACTTCACACACCTATATTGTGACTTCACACACCTCCATTCTATGAGTTCACACACCTGCATTGTGACTTCACACACCTCCATTCTATGACTTCAAACACCTCCATTCTGACCTCACACACCTCAATTCTGACTTCACACACCTAAATTCTGTGACTTCACACACCTCCATTGTATGACTTCACACACCTCCATTCTGACTTCACACACCTCCATTCTATGACTTCACAAACGTCCCTTCTATGACTTCACACATCTACATTCTATGACTTCACACATCTACATTCTATGACTTCACACACCTCAATTCTGACTCACACAACTCCATTCTGTGACTTCACAAAACTCCATTCTATGATTTCACATATCTCCATACTATGACTTCACACACCTCCATCTATGATTGCACACACCTCCATTCGGAGTTCACACACCTCCATTCTGTGACTTCACACACCTCCATTCTGACTTCACACACCTCCATTGTATGACTTCACACACCTCCATTCTGACACTTCACACACCTCCATTCTATGACTTCACAAACTTCCATTGTGACGTCACACACCTCCATTCTATGACTTCACACACCTCGATTCAATGACTTCACACACCTCCATTCTCACTTCACACACCTCTATTCTATGACTCCGAACACCTACATTCTGACTTTACACACCTCGATTCTATGACTTCACAGACCTCGAATCTGTAACTTCACTCACCTCTACTCTATGACTTCACATTTCTCCATTCTATGACTTCACCCTCCTCCATTCTATGACTTCACACACCTCCATTCTGACTTCACACACCTCCATTCTGTGACTTCACACACCTCCATTCTATGATTTCACACACCTCCATCCTGTGACTTCACAAACCTCCATTCTATGACTTCACACACCTCCATTCTGTGACTTCACACACCTCCATTCTATGACTTCACACACCTCCATTCTATGACTTCACACACCTACACTGTGACTTCACACACCTCCATTCTATGAGTTCACAGACCTGCATTGTGACTTCACTCACCTCCATTCTATGACTTCACACAC
Organism: Megascapheus bottae; assembly: GCF_031878675.1. Taxonomy (NCBI): domain Eukaryota; kingdom Metazoa; phylum Chordata; class Mammalia; order Rodentia; family Geomyidae; genus Megascapheus; species Megascapheus bottae. The sequence goes on along the minus strand of NW_028327557.1, from coordinate 100,407 downwards.
CTCCTTTCTGAGTTGACACACCTCCATTCTATGACTACACACACCTCCAATCTGAATTCACACACCTCCATTCTATGACTTCACCCACCTCCATTCTATGACTTCACACACCTCCATTCTACGACTTCACACCCCTCTAATTTGATTTCTCATACCTCCATTCTATGACTTCACAAACCTCCCTTCGGTGACTTCACAATACTCCATTCTATGACTTTACACATCTCCATTCTATGACTTCACAGACCTCGAAGCTGTGACTTCACTCACCTCCACTCTATGACTTCACACTTCTCCATTCTATGACTTCACCTACCTCCATTCTATGACTTCACACCTCCATTCTGACTTCACACACCTCCACTCTATGACTTCACACACCTCCATTCTGACTTCACACACCTCCATTCTGTGACTTCACACACCTCCATTCTATGATTTCACACACCTCCATTCTGTGACATCACACACCTCCATTCTATGACTTCACACACCTCCATTCTGTGACGTCACACACCTCCATTCTGAGTTCACACACCTCCAATCTGTGACTTCTCACACCTCGATTCTGTGACTTCACACACCTCCAATCTGTGACTTCACACACTTCCATTCTATGACTTCACACACCTCCATTCTATGACCTCACACACCCTCATTCTATGATTTCACACACCTCCATTCTATGACTTCACAAATCCATTTTGATTTCACACACCTCCAATATATGTCTTCAAACACCTCAATTCCGTGACTTCACACACCTCCATTTTATGACTTCATACCGTCCATTCTGTGACTTCACACACCTCCATTCTATGACTTCACACACTTTCATTCTATGACTTCACACACCTCCATTTTGTGACTTTACACACCTCCATTCTGGGTTCACACACCTCCATTCTGTGACTTCACACTCCTGCCATCTGTGACTTCCCACACCTCCATTCTGTGACTTCACACACCTCTATTCTATGACTTAACACACCTTCATTCTTACTTCACAAACACCCATTCTATGACTTCACTCACCTCCAATCTATGACTTCACACACCTCCATTCTGTGACTTCACACACCTCCATTCTATGACTTCACACACCTCTATTGTGACTACACACACCTCCATTCTATGAGTTCACACACCTCCTTTCTGACTTCACACACCTCCATTCTATGACTTCACACACCTCCATTCTGAATTCACACAGCTCAATTCTGTGACTTCACAAAATTCCATTCTGACTTCACACACCTCCATTGTATGAACTCACACACCTCCATTCTGTGACTTCACACACTTCCATTGTGACGTCACACACCTCCATTCTATGAGTTCACACACCTCCATTCTATGACTTCACACACCTCCATTCTGACTTCACAAACCTCTATTCTATGACTTCGCACACCTCCATTCTGACATCACACACGTCCAATCTATGACTTCACAGACCTCGAATCTGTGACTTCACTCACCTCCACTCTATGACTTCACACTCCTCCATTCTATGACTTCCCACACCTCCTTTCTATGACTTCACCCACGTTCATTCTATGACTTCACACCTCCATTCTGACTTCACACACTTGCATTCAGTAACTTCACACACCTCCATTCAATGACTTCACACACCTCCATTCTATGACTTCACACACCTTCATTCTTACTTCAGAAACATCCATTCTATGACCTCACACACCTCCATCTATGACTTCACAAACCTCCATTCTGTGACTTCACACACTGCCATACTGAGTTCACAAAACTCCATTCGGTGACTTAACACACCTCCATTCTGACTTCACACACGTCCATTCTATGACTTCACACACTTCCATTCTATGACTTCACAAACCTCCATTCTGTGACTTCACACAGCTCCATTCTGAGTTCACACACCTCCATTCTGTGACTTCACACACCTCCATTCTATGACTTCACACACCTACATTCTATGACTTCACACATCCATTTTGACTTCACACACCTCTAATATATGACTTCAAACAGCTCAATTCTCTGACTTCGCACACCTCCATTTTATGACTTTAAACCCGTCCATTCAGTGACTTCACACACCTCCATTCTATGACTTCATACACCTCCATTCTATGACTTCACCCACCTCCATTCTATGACTTCACCCACATCCATTCTCCGACTTCACACCCCTCTAATTTGATTTCTCATACCTCCATTCTATGACTTCACAAACCTCCCTTCGGTGACTTCACAATACTCCATTCTATGACTTCACACATCTACATTCTATGACTTCACACACCTCAATTCTGACTCACACAACTCCATTCTGTGACTTCACAAAACTCCATTCTATGATTTCAAATATCTCCATACTATGACTTCACACACCTCCATCAATTACTTCACACACCGCCATTCTGAGTTCACACACCTCCATTCTTTGACTTCACACACCTCCATTCTGACTTCACACACCTCCATTGTATGACTTCACACACCTCCATTCTATGAGTTCACACACCTCCATTCTATGACTTCACACACCTCCATTCTGACTTCACACACCTCTATTCTACGACTTCGTACACCTACATTCTGACTTCACACACCTCCATTCTATGACTTCACAGACCTCGAATCTGTGACTTCACTCACCTCCACTCTATGACTTCACACTTCTCCATTCTATGACTTCCCACATCTAATTTCTATGACTTCACCCACCTCCATTCTATGACTTCACACCTCCATTCTGACTTCACACACCTCCATTCTGTGACTTCACACACCTCCATTCTATGATTTCACACACCTCCATTCTGTGACTTCACACTCCTCCATTCTATGACTTCACACACCTCCATTCTGTGACTTCACACACCTCCATTCTATGACTTCACACACCTCCACTCTATGACTTCACACACCTACATTGTGACTTCACACACCTCCATTCTATGAGTTCACACACCTGCATTGTGACTTCACACACCTCCATTCTATGACTTCAAATACCTCCATTCTGACCTCACACACCTCAATTCTGACTTCACACACCTAAATTCTGTGACTTCACACACCTCCATTCTATGATTTCACACACCTCCATTCTAGGACTTCACTCACCTCCATTCTATGACTTCACACACCTCCTTTCTGAGTTGACACACCTCCATTCTATGACTTCACACACCTCCAATCTGAATTCACACACCTCCATTCTATGACTTCACCCACTTCCATTCTATGACTTCACACACCTACATTCCCCGACTTCACACCCCTCTAATTTGAATTCTCATACCTCCATTCTATGACTTCACAAACATCCTTTCGGTGACTTCACAATACTCCATTCTATGACTTCACACATCTACATTCTATGACTTCACACACCTCAATTCTGACTCACACAACTCCATTCTGTGACTTCACAAAACTCCATTCTATGATTTCACATATCTCCATACTATGACTTCACACACCTCCATCTATGACTTCACACACCTCCATTCTGAGTTCACACACCTCTATTCTGTGACTTCACACACCTCCATTCTGACTTCACACACCTCCATTGTATGACTTCACACACCTCTATTCTGTGACTTCACACACCTCCATTCTATGACTTCACAAACTTCCATTGTGACGTCACACACCTCCATTCTATGACTTCACACACCTCCATTCTGCCTTCACAGACCTCCATTCTGTGACTTCACACCTCCATTCTATGATTTCACACACTTCCATTCTGTGACTTCACACACCTCCATTCTATGACTTCACACACCTCCATTCTGTGACTTCACACACCTTCACTCTATGACTTCACACTTCTCCATTTTATGACTTCCCACACCTAATTTCTATGACTTCACCCACCTCCATTCTGACTTCACACCTCCATTCTGACTTAAAACACCTCCATTCTATGACTTCACACACCTCCATTCTGACTTCACACACCTCCATTCTGTGACTTCACACACCTCCATTCTATGATTTCACACACTTCCATTCTGTGACTTCACACACCTCCATTCTATGACTTCACACACCTCAATTCTGTGACTTCATACACCTCCATTCTATGACTTCACACACCTCTATTGTGACTACACACACCTCCATTCTATGAGTTCACACACTTCCTTTGTGACTTCACACACCTCCATTCTATGACTTCACACACCTCCAATCTGAATTCACACACCTCCATTCTATGACTTCACCCACCTCCATTCTATGACTTCACAAACCTACATTCCCCGACTTCACACCCCTCTAATTTGATTTCTCATACCTTCATTCTATGACTTCACAAACATCCCTTCGGTGACTTCACAATACTCCATTCTATGACTTCACACACCTCAATTCTGACTCACACAACTCCATTCTGTGACTTCACAAAACTCCATTCTATGATTTCACATATCTCCATACTATGACTTCACACACCTCCATGTATGACTTCACATACCTCCATTCTGAGTTCACACACCTCTATTCTGTTACTTCACACACCTCCATTCTGACTTTACACACCTCCATTGTATGACTTCACACACTTCTATTCTGTGACTTCACACACCTCCATTCTATGACTTCACAAACTTCCATTGTGACGTCACACACCTCCATTCTATGACTTCACACACCTCCATTCTGCCTTCACACACCTCCATTCTGTGACTTCACACACCTCCATTCTATGACTTCACACACCTCCATTCTGTGACTTCACACACCTCCATTCTATGACTTCACACACCTCCATTCTGTGACTTCACACACCTTCACTCTATGACTTCACACTTCTCCATTTTATGACTTCCCACACCTAATTTCTATGACTTCACCCACCTCCATTCTGACTTCACACCTCCATTCTGACTTAACACACCTCCATTCTGTGACTTCACACACCTCCATTCTATGACTTCACACACCTCTATTGTGACTACACACACCTCCATTCTATGAGTTCACACACCTCCTTTCTGACTTCACACACCTCCATTCTATGACTTCACACACCTCCATTCTGAATTCACACTGCTCAATTCTGTGACTTCACAAAATTCCATTCTGACTTCACACACCTCCATTGTATGAATTCACACACCCCCATTCTGTGACTTCACACACTTCCATTGTGACGTCACAAACCTCCATTCTATGAGTTCACACACCTCCATTCTATGACTTCACACACCTCCATTCTATGACGTCACAAACCTCTATTCTATGACTTCGCACACCTCCATTCTGACATCACACACGTCCAATCTATGACTTCACAGACCTCGAATCTGTGACTTCACTCACCTCCACTCTATGACTTCACACTCCTCCATTCTATGACTTCCCACACCTCCTTTCTATGACTTCACCCACGTTCATTCTATGACTTCACACCTCCATTCTGACTTCACACACGTCCATTCAGTGACTTCACACACCTCCATTCAATAACTTCACACACCTCCATCAATTACTTCACACACCGCCATTCTGAGTTCACATTCCTCCATTCTTTGACTTCACACTACTCCATTCTGACTTCACACACCTCCATTGTATGACTTCACACACCTCCATTCTATGACTTCACAAACTTCCATTGTGATGTCACACACCTCCATTCTATGAGTTCACACACCTCCATTCTATGACTTCACACACCTCCATTCTGACTTCACACACCTCTATTCTACGACTTCGTACACCTACATTCTGACTTCACACACCTCCATTCTATGACTTCACAGACCTCGAATCTGTGACTTCACTCACCTCCACTCTATGACTTCACACTTCTCCATTCTATGACTTCCCACACCTAATTTCTATGGCTTCACCCACCTCCATTCTGTGACTTCACACACCTCCATTCTATGATTTCACACACCTCCATTCTGTGACTTCACACACCTCCATTCTATGATTTCACACACCTCCATTCTGTGACTTCACACTCCTCCATTCTATGACTTCACACACCTCCATTCTGTGACTTAACACACCTCCATTCTATGACTTCACACACCTCCATTCTATGACTTCACACACCTACATTGTGACTTCACACACCTCCATTCTATGAGTTCACACACCTGCATTGTGACTTCACACACCTCCATTCTATGACTTCAAACACCTCCATTCTGACCTCACACACCTCAATTCTGACTTCACACACCTAAATTCTGTGACTTCACACAACTCCATTCTAAGATTTCACACACCTCCATTCTATGACTTCACTCACCTCCATTCTATGACTTCACACACCTCCTTTCTGAGTTGACACACCTCCATTCTATGACTTCACACACCTCCAATCTGAATTCACACACCTCAAATCTATGACTTCACAGACCTCGAATCTGTGACTTCACTCACCTCCACTCTATGACTTCACACTTCTCCATTCTATGACTTACCACACCTAATTTCTATGACTTCACCCACCTCCATTCTATGACTTCACACCTCCATTCTGACATCACACACCTCCATTCTGTGACTTCACACTCCTCCATTCTATGACTTCACACCCCTCCATTCTGTGACTTCACACACCTCCATTCTATGACTTCACACACCTCCATTCTGTGACTTCACACACCTCCATTCTATGACTTCCCACACCTCCTTTCTATGACTTCACCAACGTTCATTCTATGACTTCACACCTCCATTCTGACTTCACACACTTCCATTCAGTGACTTCACACACCTCCATTCAATGACTTCACACACCTCCATCAATTATTTCACACACCGCCATTCTGAGTTCACACACCTCCATTCTTTGACTTCACACACCTCCATTCTGACTTCACACACCTCCATTGTATGACTTCACACACCTCTATTCTGTGACTTCACACACCTCCATTCTATGACTTCACAGACTTCCATTGTGACGTCACACACCTCCATTCTATGAGTTCACACACCTCCATTCTATGACTTCACACACCTCCATTCTGACTTCACACACCTCTATTCTACGACTTCGTACACCTACATTCTGACTTCACACACCTCCATTCTATGACTTCACAGACCTCGAATCTGTGACTTCACTCACCTCCACTCTATGACTTCACACTTCTCCATTCTATGACTTCCCACACCTAATTTCTATGACTTCACCCACCTTCATTCTATGACTTCACACCTCCATTCTGACTTCACACACCTCCATTCTGTGACTTCACACACCTCCATTCTATGATTTCACACACCTCCATTCTGTGACTTCACACTCCTCCATTCTATGACTTCACACACCTCCATTCTGTGACTTCACACACCTCCATTCTATGACTTCACACACCTCCACTCTATGACTTCACACACCTACATTGTGACTTCACACACCTCCATTCTATGAGTTCACACACCTGCATTGTGACTTCATACACCTCCCTTCTATGACTTCAAACACCTCCATTCTGACGTCACACACCTTAATTCTGACTTCACACACCTAAATTCTGTGACTTCACACACCTCCATTCTATGATTTCACACACCTCCATTCTATGACTTCACTCACCTCCATTAAATGACTTCACACACCTCCTTTCTGAGTTGACACACTTCCATTCTATGACTTCACACACCTCCAATCTGAATTCACACACCTCCATTCTATGACTTCACCCACCTCCATTCTATGACTTCACACACCTCCATTCCCCGACTTCACACCCCTCTAATTTGATTTCTCATACCTCCATTCTATGACTTCACAAACATCCCTTCGGTGACTTCACAATACTCCATTCTATGACTTCACACATCTACATTCTATGATTTCACACACCTCAATTCTGACTCACACAACTCCATTCTGTGACTTCACAAAACTCCATTCTATGATTTCACATATCTCCATACTATGACTTCACACACCTCCATCTATGACTTCACACACCTCTATTGTGACTACACACACCTCCATTCTATGAGTTCACACACCTCCTTTGTGACTTCACACACCTCCATTCTATGACTTCACACACCTCCAATCTGAATTCACACACCTCCATTCTATGACTTCACCCACCTCTATTCTCTGACTTCACACACCTCCATTCTGACCTCACACACCTCCATTGTATGACTTCACACACCTCTATTCTGTGACTTCACACACCTCCATTCTATGACTTCACAAACTTCCATTGTGACGTCACACACCTCCATTCTATGACTTCACACACCTCCATTCTGCCTTCACACACCTCCATTCTGTGACTTCACACACCTCCATTCTATGATTTCACACACTTCCATTCTGTGACTTCACACACCTCCATTCTATGACTTCACACACCTCCATTCTGTGACTTCACACACCTTCACTCTATGACTTCACACTTCTCCATTTTATGACTTCCCACACCTAATTTCTATGACTTCACCCACCTCCATTCTGACGTCACACCTCCATTCTGACTTAACACACCTCCATGCTATGACTTCACACACCTCCATTCTGACTTCACACACCTCCATTCTGTGACTTCACACACCTCCATTCTATGATTTCACACACTTCCATTCTTTGACTTCACACACCTCCATTCTATGACTTCACACACCTCCATTCTGTGACTTCACACACCTCCATTCTATGACTTCACACACCTCTATTGTGACTACACACACCTCCATTCAATGAGTTCACACACCTCCTTTCTGACTTCACACACCTCCATTCTATGACTTCACACACCTCCATTCTGAATTCACAGAGCTCAATTCTGTGACTTCACAAAATTCAATTCTGACTTCACACACCTCCATTGTGTGAATTCACACACCCCCATTCTGTGACTTCACACACTTCCATTTTGACGTCACACACCTCCATTCTATGAGTTCACACACCTCCATTCTGAATTCACACAGCTCAATTCTGTGACTTCACAAAATTGCATTCTGACTTCACACACTTCCATTCAGTGACTTCACACACCTCCATTCAATGACTTCACACACCTCCATTCTGTGACTTCACACACCTCCATTCTATGACTTCCCACACCTCCTTTCTATGACTTTACCAACGTTCATTCTATGACTTCACACCTCCATTCTGACTTCACACACTTCCATTCAGTGACTTCACACACCTCCATTCAATGACTTCACACACCTCCATCAATTATTTCACACACCGCCATTCTGAGTTCACACACCTCCATTCTTTGACTTCACACACCTCCATTCTGACTTCACACACCTCCATTGTATGACTTCACACACCTCTATTCTGTGACTTCACACACCTCCATTCTATGACTTCACAGACTTCCATTGTGACGTCACACACCTCCATTCTATGAGTTCACACACCTCCATTCTATGACTTCACACACCTCCATTCTGACTTCACACACCTCTATTCTACGACTTCGTACACCTACATTCTGACTTCACACACCTCCATTCTATGACTTCACAGACCTCGAATCTGTGACTTCACTCACCTCCACTCTATGACTTCACACTTCTCCATTCTATGACTTCCCACACCTAATTTCTATGACTTCACCCACCTTCATTCTATGACTTCACACCGCCATTCTGACTTCACACACCTCCATTCTGTGACTTCACACACCTCCATTCTATGATTTCACACACCTCCATTCTGTGACTTCACACACCTCCATTCTATGACTTCACACACCTCCACTCTATGACTTCACACACCTACATTGTGACTTCACACACCTCCATTCTATGAGTTCACACACCTGCATTGTGACTTCACACACCTCCCTTCTATGACTTCAAACACCTCCATTCTGACGTCACACACCTTAATTCTGACTTCACACACCTAAATTCTGTGACTTCACACACCTCCATTCTATGATTTCACACACCTCCATTCTATGACTTCACTCACCTCCATTCTATGACTTCACACACCTCCTTTCTGAGTTGACACACTTCCATTCTATGACTTCACACACCTCCAATCTGAATTCACACACCTCCATTCTATGACTTCACCCACCTCCATTCTATGACTTCACAAACCTCCATTCCCCGACTTCACACCCCTCTAATTTGATTTCTCATACCTCCATTCTATGACTTCACAAACATCCCTTCGGTGACTTCACAATACTCCATTCTATGACTTCACACATCTACATTCTATGATTTCACACACCTCAATTCTGACTCACACAACTCCATTCTGTGACTTCACAAAACTCCATTCTATGATTTCACATATCTCCATACTATGACTTCACACACCTCCATCTATGACTTCACACACCTCTATTGTGACTACACACACCTCCATTCTATGAGTTCACACACCTCCATTCTATGATTTCACACACCTCCATTCTATGACTTCACACACCTCCAATCTGAATTCACACACCTCCATTCTATGACTTCACCCACCTCTATTCTGTGACTTCACACACCTCCATTCTGACCTCACACACCTCCATTGTATGACTTCACACACCTCTATTCTGTGACTTCACAAACCTCCATTCTATGACTTCACAAACTTCCATTGTGACGTCACACACCTCCATTCTATGACTTCACACACCTCCATTCTGCCTTCACACACCTCCATTCTGTGACTTCACACACCTCCATTCTATGATTTCACACACTTCCATTCTGTGACTTCACACACCTCCATTCTATGACTTCACACACCCCCATTCTGTGACTTCACACACCTTCACTCTATGACTTCACACTTCTCCATTTTATGACTTCCCACACCTAATTTCTATGACTTCACCCACCTCCATTCTGACTTCACACCTCCATTCTGACTTAACACACCTCCATGCTATGACTTCACACACCTCCATTCTGACTTCACACACCTCCATTCTGTGACTTCACACACCTCCATTCTATGATTTCACACACTTCCATTCTGTGACTTCACACACCTCCATTCTATGACTTCACACACCTCTATTGTGACTACACACACCTCCATTCAATGAGTTCACACACCTCCTTTCTGACTTCACACACCTCCATTCTATGACTTCACACACCTCCATTCTGAATTCACAGAGCTCAATTCTGTGACTTCACAAAATTCCATTCTGACTTCACACACCTCCATTGTGTGAATTCACACACCCCCATTCTGTGACTTCACACACTTCCATTTTGACGTCACACACCTCCATTCTATGAGTTCACACACCTCCATTCTGAATTCCCACAGCTCAATTCTGTGACTTCACAAAATTGCATTCTGACTTCACACACTTCCATTCAGTGACTTCACACACCTCCATTCAATGACTTCACACACCTCCATCAATTACTTCACACACCGCCATTCTGAGTTCACACACCTCCATTCTTTGACTTCACACACCTGCATTCTGACTTCACACACCTCCATTGTATGACTTCACACACCTCTATTCTGTGACTTCACCCACCTCCATTCTATGACTTCATAAACTTCCATTGTGACGTCACACACCTCCATTCTATGAGTTCACACACCTCCATTCTATGACTTCACACACCTCCATTCTATGACTTCACACACCTCCATTCTGTGACTTCACACACCTCCATTCTATGATTTCACACACCTCCATTCTGTGACTTCACACACCTCCATTCTATGACTTCACACACCTCCATTCTGTGACTTCACACACCTCCATTCTATGATTTCACACACCTCCTTCTGTGACTTCACACTCCTCCATTCTATGACTTCACACACCTCCATTCTGTGACTTCACACACCTCCATTCTATGACTTCACACACCTCCATTCTATGACTTCACACACCTACATTGTGACTTCACAAACCTCCATTCTATGAGTTCACACACCTGCATTGTGACTTCACACACCTCCATTCTATGACTTCAAACACCTCCATTCTGACCTCACACACCTCAATTCTGACTTCACACACCTAAATTCTGTGACTTCACACAACTCCATTCTAAGATTTCACACACCTCCATTCTATGACTTCACTCACCTCCAATCTGAATTCACACACCTCCAATCTTTGACTTCACAGACCTCGAATCTGAGACTTCACTCACCTCCACTCTATGACCTCACACTCCTCCATTCTATGACTTTCCACACCTCCTTTCTATGACTTCACCCACGTTCATTCTATGACTTCACACCTCCATTCTGACTTCACACACTTCCATTCAGTGACTTCACACACCTCCATTCAATGACTTCACACACCTCCATCAATTATTTCACACACCGCCATTCTGAGTTCACACACCTCCATTCTTTGACTTCACACACCTCCATTCTGACTTCACACACCTCCATTGTATGACTTCACACACCTCTATTCTGTGACTTCACACACCTCCATTCTATGACTTCACAAACTTCCATTGTGACGTCACACACCTCCATTCTATGAGTTCACACACCTCCATTCTATGACTTCACACACCTCCATTCTGACTTCACACACCTCTATTCTACGACTTCGTACACCTACATTCTGACTTCACACACCTCCATTCTATGACTTCACAGACCTCGAATCTGTGACTTCACTCACCTCCACTCTATGACTTCACACTTCTCCATTCTATGACTTCACACACCTCCATTCTATGACTTCACACACCTCCATTCTGTGACTTCACACACCTCCATTCTATGACCTCACACACCCTCATTCTATGATTTCACACACCTCCATTCTATGACTTCACACATCCATTTTGATTTCACACACCTCCAATATATGTCTTCAAAGACCTCAATTCTGTGACTTCACACATCTCCATTCTATGATTTCATACCGTCCATTCTGTGACTTCACACACCTCCATTCTATGACTTCACACACTTTCATTCTATGACTTCACACACCTCCATTTTGTGACTTTACACACCACCATTCTGGGTTCACACACCTCCATTCTGTGACTTCACACTCGTGCAATCTGTGACTTCCCACACCTCCATTCTGTGATTTCACACACCTCCATTCTATGACTTAACACACCTTCATTCTTACTTCACAAACAGCCATTCTACGACTTCACTCACCTCCATTCAATGACTTCACACACCTCCATTCTGTGACTTCACAAAACTCCATTCTATGATTTCACATATCTCCATACTATGACTTCACACACCTCCATCTATGACTTCACACACCTCCATTCTGAGTTCACACACCTCCATTCTGTGACTTCACACACCTCCATTCTGACTTCACACACCTCCATTGTATGACTTTACACACCTCTATTCTGTGACTTCACACACCTCCATTCTATGACTTCAAAAACTTCCATTGTGACGTCACACCCCTCCATTCTATGAGTTCACACACCTCGATTCTGCCTTCACACGCCTCCATTCTGTGACTTCACACACCTCCATTCTATGATTTCACACACTTCCATTCTGTGACTTCACACACCTCCATTCTATGACTTCACACACCTCAATTCTGTGACTTCACACACCTCCACTCTATGACTTCACACTTCTCCATTTTATGACTTCCCACACCTAATTTCTATGACTTCACCCACCTCCATTCTGACTTCACACCTCCATTCTGACTTAACACACCTCCATTCTATGACTTCACACACCTCCATTCTGACTTCACACACCTCCATTCTGTGACTTCACACACCTCCATTCTATGATTTCACACACTTCCATTCTGTGACTTCACACACCTCCATTCTATGACTTCACACACCTCCATTCTGTGACTTCACACACCTCCATTCTATGATTTCACACCTCTATTGTGACTACACACACCTCCATTCTATGAGTTCACACACCTCCTTTCTGACTTCACACACCTCCATTCTATGACTTCACACACCTCTATTCCGAATTCACACAGCTCAATTCTGTGACTTCACAAAATTCCATTTTGACTTCACACACCTCCATTGTATGAATTCACACACCCCCATTCTGTGACTTCACACACTTCCATTGTGACGTCACACACCTCCATTCTATGAGTTCACACACCTCCATTCTATGACTTCACACACCTCCATTCTATGACTTCACAAACCTCTATTCTATGACTTCGCACACCTCCATTCTGACATCACACACGTCCAATCTATGACTTCACAGACCTCGAATCTGTGACTTCACTCACCTCCACTCTATGACTTCACACTCCTCCATTCTATGACTTCCCACACCTCCTTTGTATGACTTCACCCACGTTCATTCTATGACTTCACACCTCCATTCTGACTTCACACACTTCCATTCAGTGACTTCACACACCGCCATTCAATGACTTCACACACCTCCATCAATTACTTCACACACCGCCATTCTGAGTTCACACACCTCCATTCTTTGACTTCACACACCTCTATTCTGACTTCACACACCTCCATTGTATGACTTCACAAAACTCTATTCTGTGACTTCACACATCTCCATTCTATGACTTCACAAACTTCCATTGTGACGTCACACACCTCCATTCAATGAGTTCACACACCTCCATTCTATGACTTCACAGAACTCAAATCTGTGACTTCACTCACCTCCACTCTATGACTTCACACTTCTCCATTCTATGACTTCCCACACCTAATTTCTATCACTTCACCGACCTCCATTCTATGACTTCACACCTCCATTCTGACTTCACACACCTCCATTCTGTGACTTCACACACCTCTATTCTATGATTTCACACACCTCCATTCTGTGACTTCACACACCTCCATTCTATGACTTCACACACCTCCATTCTGTGACTTCACACACCTCCACTCTATGACTTCACACTTCTCCATTTTATGACTTCCCACACCTAATTTCTATGACTTCACCCACCTCCATTCTGACTTCACACATCCATTCTGACTTCACACACCTCCATTCTGTGACTTCACACACCTCCATTCTGACTTCACACACCTCCATTCTGTGACTTCACACACCTCCATTCTATGATTTCACACACTTCCATTCTGTGACTTTACACACCTCCATTCTATGACTTCACACACCTCCATTCTGTGACTTCACACACCTCCAGTCTATGACTTCACACACGTCCATTCTATTACTTCACACACCTACATTGTGACTTCACATAACTCCATTTTATGAGTTCACACACCTGCATTGTGACTTCACACACCTCCATTTTATGACTTTACACACCTCCATTCTGACCTCAGACACCTCCATTCTGACTTCACACACCTAAATTCTGTGACTTCACACACCTCCATTCTATGATTTCACACACCTCCATTCTATGACTTCACTCACCTCCATTCTATGACTTCACACACCTCCTTTCTGAGTTGACACAACTCCATTCTATGACTTCACACACATCCAATCTGAATTCACACACCTCCATTCTATGGCTTCACACACATCAATTCTGTGACTTCACACACCTCCATTCTATGAGTTCACACACTTCCATTTTGACTTCACACACCTCTATTCTATAACTTAACACAGCTCAATTCCGACTTCACACACCTCCATTCTATGACTTCACACACCTCCATTCTTTGACTTCACACACCTCCATTCTATGACTACACACACCTCCATCTATGACTTCACCAACCTCCATTCTGTGACTTCACACACCTCCATATTGAGTTCACAAAACTCCATTCGGTGACTTAACACACCTCCATTCTGACTTCACACACTTCCATTCTATGACTTCACAAACCTCCCTTCGTTGACTTCACAATACTCCATTCTATGACTTCACACATCTACATTCTATGACTTCACACACCTCAATTCTGACTCACACAACTCCATTCTGTGACTTAACAAAACTCCATTCTATGATTTCACATATCTCCATACTATGACTTCACACACCTCCATCTATGATTGCACACACCTCCATTCTGAGTTCACACACCTCCATTCTGTGACTTCACACACCTCCATTCTGACTTCACACACCTCCATTGTATGACTTCACACACCTCCATTCTGTGACTTCAAACACCTCCATTCTATGACTTCACAAACTTCCATTGTGACGTCACACACCTCCATTCTATGACTTCACACACCTCCATTCTTACTTCACACACCTCTATTCTATGACTTCGAACACCTACATTCTGACTTCACACACCTCCATTCTATGACTTCACAGACCTCGAATCTGTGACATCACTCACCTCCACTCTATGACTTTACACTTCTCCATTCTATGACTTCCCTCACCTAATTTCTATGACTTCATCCACCTCCATTCTATGACTTCACACCTCCATTCTGACTTAAAACACCTCCATTCTATGACTTCACACACCTCCATTCTGTCTTCACACACCTCCATTCTGTGACTTCACACACCTCCATTCTATGATTTCACACACCTCCATTCTGTGACTTCACACACCTCCATTCTATGACTTCACACACCTCCATTCTATGACTTCACACACCTCCTGTCGGTGAGTTCACAATACTCCATTCTATGACTTCACACACCTCCATTCTATGACTTCACAGATCTCGAATCTGTGACTTCACTCACCTCCACTCTATGACTTCACACTTCTCCATTCTACGACTTCCCACACCTAAGTTCTATGACTTCATCCACCTCCATTCTATGACTTCACACCTCGATTCTGACTTCACGCACCTCCATTCTATGACTTCACACACCTCCATTCTGACTTCACACACCTCCATTCTGTGACTACTCACACCTCAATTCTGTGACTTCTCACAGCTCCAATCTGTGACTTCACACACTTCCATTCTATGACTTCACACACCTCCATTCTATGACTTCACACACCTCAATTCTGACTTCACACACCTCCATTCTGTGACTTCTCACACCTCGATTCTGTGACTTCACACAGCTCCAATCTGTGACTTCCCACACCTCCTTTCTATGACTTCACCCACTTCCAATCGATAACTACACACCTTCATCCTTACTTCAGAAACATCCATTCTGTGACTTCACACACCTCCATTCTATGACTTCACACACCTCCATTCTATGACTTCACACACCTACACTGTGACTTCACACACCTCCATTCTATGAGTTCACACACCTGCATTGTGACTTCACCCACCTCCTTTCTATGAATTCAAACATCTCCATTCTGACCTCACACACCTTTATTCTGCCTTTACACACCTAAAATCTGTGACTTCACACACCTCCATTCTATGATTTCACACACCTCCATTCTATGACTTCACTCACCTCCATTCTATGACTTCACACACCTCCTTTCTGAGTTGACACACCTCCATTCTATGACTACACACACCTCCAATCTGAATTCACACACCTCCATTCTATGACTTCACCCACCTCCATTCTATGACTTCACACACCTCCATTCTACGACTTCACACCCCTCTAATTTGATTTCTCATACCTCCATTCTATGACTTCACAAACCTCCCTTCGGTGACTTCACAATACTCCATTCTATGACTTCACAAATCTCCATTCTATGACTTCACAGACCTCGAAGCTGTGACTTCACTCACTTCCACTCTATGACTTCACACTTGTCCATTCTATGACTTCCCACACCTAACTTCTATGACTTCACCCACCTCCATTCTATGACTTCACACCTCCATTCTGACTTCACACACCTCCACTCTATGACTTCACACACCTCCATTCTGATTTCACACACCTCCATTCTGTGACTTCACACACCTCCATTCTATGATTTCACACAACTCCATTCTGTGACATCACACACCTCCATTCTATGACTTCACACACCTCCATTCTGTGACGTCACACACCTCCATTCTGAGTTCACACACCTCCATTCTGTGACTTCTCACACCTCGATTCTGTGACTTCACACACCTCCAGTCTGTGACTTCACACACTTCCATTCTATGACTTCACTCACCTCCATTCTATGACTTCACACACCTCCATTCTGTGACTGCACACACCTCCATTCTATGACCTCACACACCCTCATTCTATGATTTCACACACCTCCATTCTATGACTTCACACATCCATTTTGATTTTACACACCTCCAATATATGTCTTCAAACACGTCAATTCTGTGACTTCACACATCTCCATTCTATGACTTCACACACTTTCATTCTATGACTTCACGCACCTCCATTTTGTGACTTTACACACCTCCATTCTGGGTTCACACACCTCCATTCTGTGACTTCACACTCGTGCAATCTGTGACTTCCCACACCTCCATTCTGTGACTTCACACACCTCCATTCTATGACTTAACACACCTTCATTCTTACTTCACAAACACCCATTCTATGACTTCACTCACATCCATTCTATGACTTCACACACCTCCATTCTGTGACTTCACAAAACTCCATTCTATGATTTCACATATCCCCATACTATGACTTCACACACCTCCATCTATGACTTCACACACCTCCATTCTGAGTTCACACACCTCCATTCTCTGACTTCACACACCTCCATTCTGACTTCACACACCTCCATTGTATGACTTCACACACCTCTATTCTGTGACTTCACACACCTGCATTCTATGACTTCACAAACTTCCATTGTGAAGTCACACACCTCCATTCTATGACTTCACACACCTCAATTCTGCCTTCACACACCTCCATTCTGTGACTTCACACACCTCCATTCTATGACTTCACACACCTCCATTCTGTGACTTCACACACCTCCATGCCATGACTTCACACACCTCTATTGTGACTACACACAACTCCATTTTATGAGTTCACACACCTCTATTGTGACTACACACACCTCCATTCTATGACTTCAAACACCTCCATTCTGACCTCACACACCTCAATTCTGACTTCACACACCTAAATTCTGTGACTTCACACAACTCTATTCTAAGATTTCACACACCTCCATTCTATGACTTCACTCACCTCCATTCTATGACTTCACAAACCTCCTTTCTGAGTTGACACACCTCCATTCTGTGACTTCACACACCTCCAATCTGAATTCACACACCTCCATTCTTTGACTACACCCACCTCCATTCTATGACTTCACACACCTCCATTCCCCGACTTCACACCCCTCTAATTTGATTTCTCAACCTCCATTCTATGACTTCACAAACATCCCTTCGGTGACTTCACAGTACTCCATTCTATGACTTCACACAACTACATTCTATGACTTCACACACCTCAATTATAACTCACACAACTCCATTCTGTGACTTCACAAAACTCCATTCTATGATTTCACATATCTCCATACTGTGACTTCACACACCTCCATCTATGACTTCACACACCTTCATTCTGAGATCGCACACCTCCATTCTGTGACTTCACACACCTCCATTCTGACTTCACACACCTCCATTGTATGACTTCACACACCTCTATTCTGTGACTTCACACACCTCAATTCTATGACTTCACAAACTTCCATTGTGACGTCACACACCTCCATTCTATGACTTCACTCACCTCCATTCTGCCTTCACACACCTCCATTCTGTGACTTCACACACCTCCATTCTATGATTTCACACACTTCCATTATGTGACTTCACACACCTCCATTCTATGACTTCACACACCTCCATTCTGTGACTTCACACACCTCCACTCTATGACTTCACACTTCTCCATTTTATGACTTCCCACACCTAATTTCTATGACTTCACCCACCTCCATTCTGACTTCACGCCTCCATTCTGACTTCACACACCTCCATTCTATGACTTCACACACCTCCATTCTGACTTCACACACCTCCATTCTGTGACTTCACACACCTCCATTCTATGATTTCACACACTTCCATTCTGTGACTTCACACCCCTCCATTCTAGGACTTCACACACCTCCATTCTGTGACTTCACAAACCTCCAGTCTATGACTTCACACACGTCCATTCTATTACTTCACACACCTACATTGTGACTTCACACAACTCCATTTTATGAGTTCACACAACTGCATTGTGACTTCACACACCTCCATTCTATGACTTCACACACCTCCATTCTGACCTCACACACCTCCATTCTGACTTCACACACCTAAATTTTGTGACTTCACACACCTCCATTCTATGATTTGACACACCTCCATTCTATGACTTCACTCACCTCCATTCTATGACTTCACACACCTCCTTTCTGAGTTGACACAACTCCATTCTATGACTTCACACACCTCCAATCTGAATTCACACACCTCCATTCTATGACTTCACACACTTCCATTCTGTGACTTCACACACCTCAATTCTATGAGTTCACACACCTCCATTTTGACTTCACACACCTCCATTCTATAACTTAACACAGCTCCATGCCGACTTCACACACCTCAATTCTATGACTTTACACACCTCTATTCTGACTTCACACACCTCCATTCTGTGACTTCACAAACCTACATTCTATGACTTCACACACCTCCACTCTGTGACTTCACACATCTCCAATCTGTGACTTTACACACCTCCATTATGCGAATTCACACACCTCCATTCTGAGATTTCACACACCTCCATTCTGTGACTTCACACACCTCCATTCTGACTTCACACACCTCCATTGTATGACTTCACACACCTCCATTCTGTGACTTCAAACACCTCCATTCTATGACTTCACACACTTCCATTGTGACGTCACACACCTCCATTATGAGTTCACACAACTCCATTCTATGACTTCACACACCTCCATTCTGACTTCACACACCTCTATTCTATGATTTCGAACACCTACATTCTGACTTCACACACCTCCATTCTATGACTTCAGAGACCTCGAATCTGTGACATCACTCACCTCCACTCTATGACTTCACACTTCTCCATTCTATGACTTCCCACACCTAATTTCTATGACTTCATCCACCTCCATTCTATGACTTCACACCTCCATTCTGACTTCACACACCTCCATTCTATGACTTCACACACCTCCATTCTGTATTCACACACATCATTCTGTGACTTCACACTCCTCCATTCTATGATTTCACACACCTCCATTCTGTGACTTCACACACCTCCATTCTATGACTTCACACACCTCCATTCTATGACTTCACACACCTAAACTGTGACTTCACACACCTCCATTCTATGAGTTCACACACCTGCATTGGGACTTCACCCACCTCCATTCTATGACTTCACAAACCTCCATTCTGACCTCACACACCTCCATTCTGACTTCACACACCTAAATTCTGTGACTTCACACACCTCCATTCTATGATTTCACACACCTCCATTCTATGACTTCACTCACCTCCATTCTATGACTTCACACATCTCCTTTCTGAATTGACACACCTCCATTCTATGACTTCACACACCTCCAATCTGAATTCACACACCTCCATTCTATGACTTCACCCACCTCCATTCTATGACTTCACACACCTCCATTCTCCGACTTCACACCCCTCTAATTTGATTTCTGATACCTCCATTCTATGACTTCACAAACCTCCTTTCGGTGACTTCACAATACTCCATTCAATGACTTCACAGATCTCGAATCTGTGACTTCACTCACCTCCAATCTATGACTTCACACTTCTCCATTCTATGACTTCCCACACCTAAGTTCTATGACTTCACCCACCTCCATTCTATGACTTCACACCTCGATTCAGACTTCACACACCTCTATTCTATGACTTCACACACCTCCATTCTGACTTCACACACCTCCATTCTGTGACTTCTCACACCTCGATTCTGTGACTTCACACAGCTCCAATCTGTGACTTCACACACTTCCATTCTATGACTTCACACACCTCCATTCTATGACTTCACACACCTCCATTCTGACTTCACACACCTCATTTCTGTGACTTCTCACACCTCGATTCTGTGACTTCACACAGCTCCAATCTGTGACTTCCCACACCTCCTTTCTATGACTTCACCCACCTCCAATCGATGACTACACACCTCCATTCTGACTTCACACACCTCCATTCTGTGACTTCACACACCCCCATTCTATGAGTTCACATACCTCCATTCTATGACTTCACACACCTTCATTCTTACTTCAGAAACATCCATTCTATGACTTCACACAACTCCATTCTATGAATTCACAAACCTCTATTCTGTGACTTCACACACCTCCATTCTGAGTTCACACAACTCCATTCGGTGACTTCACACACCTCAATTCTGACTTCACACACCTCCATTCTATGACTTCACACACTTCCATTCTATGACTTCACACACCTCGATTCTGTGACTTCACACCTCCAATCTGTGACTTCACACACTTGCATTCTATGACTTCACACACCTCCATTCTATGACTTCACACACATCCATTCTGTGACTTCAAACACCTCCATTCTATGACCTCACACACCCTCATTCTATGATTTCACACACCTCCATTCTGTGACTTCACACATCCATTTTGATTTCACACACCTCCAATATATGACTTCAAACACCTCAATTCTGTAACTTCACACACCTCCATTCTATGACTTCATACCGTCCATTCTGTGACTTCACACACCTCCATTCTATGACTTCACACACTTCCATTCTGTGACTTCACACACCTCCATTCTGTGACTTTACACACCTCCATTCTGGGTTCACACACCTCCATTCTGTGACTTCACACTCCTGCAATCTGTGACTTCCCACACCTCCATTCTGTGACTTCCCACACCTCCATTCTATGACTTCACACACCGTCATTCTTACTTCACAAACACCCATTCTATGACTTCACACCTCCATTCTGTGACTTCACACACCTCCATTCTGTGACTTCACACACCTCCATTCTATGACTTCACACATCTCCATTGTGACTACACACACCTCCATTCTATGAGTTCACACACCTCCTTTCTGACTTCACACACCTCCATTCTATGACTTCACACACCTCCATTCTGAATTCACACAGGTCAATTCTGTGACTTCACGAAATTCCATTCTGTCTTCACACACCTCCATTGTATGTATTCACACACCTCCATTCTGTGACTTCAAACACCTCCATTCTATGACTTCACAAACTTCCATTGTGGCGTCACACACCTCCATTCTATGAATTCACACACCTCCATTCTGACTTTACAAACTTCTATTCTATGACTTCTCACACCTGCATTCTGACATCACACACCTCCATTCTATGACTTCACAGACCTCGAAACTGTGACTTCACTCACCTCCACTCTATGATTTCACACTCCTCCATTTTATGACTTCCCACACCTCCTTTCTATGACTTCACCCACCTTCATTCTATGACTTCACACAACTTCATTCTTACTTCAGAAACATCCATTCTATGACCTCACACACCTCCATCTATGACTTCACAAACCTCCATTCTGTGACTTCACACACCTCCATCCTGAGTTCACACACGTCCATTCTATGACTTCACACACTTCCACTCTATGACTTCACAAACCTCCCTTCGTTGACTTCACAATACTCCATTCTATGACTTCACACATCTACATTATATGACTTCACACACCTCAATTCTGACTCACACAATTCCATTCTGTGACTTCAAAAAACTCCATTCTATGATTTCACATATCTCCATATTATGACTTCACACACCTCCATCTATGACTTCACACACCTCCATTATGAGTTCACACACCTCCATTCTGTGACTTCACACACCTCCATTCTATGACTTCACAAACTTCCATTGTGATGTCACACACCTCCATTCTATGAGTTCACACACCTCCATTCTATGACTTCACACACCTAATTTCTATGACTTCACCCACCTCCATTCTATGACTTCACACCTGTATCCTGACTTCACTCACCTCCATTCTGTGACTTCACACACCTCCATTCTATGACTTCACAAACTTCCATTATGACGTCACAGACCTCCATTCTATGTGTTCACACACCTCCATTCTATGACTTCACTCACCTCCATTCTGTGACTTCAGACACCTCCTTTCTGAGTTGACACACCTCCATTCTACGACTTTACACACCTCCAATCTGAATTCACACACCTCCATTCTGACTTCACCCACCTCAATTCTATGACTTCACACACCTCCATTCTCCGACTTCACACCCCTCTAATTTGATTTCTCATACCTCCGTTCTATGACTTCACAAACCTCCCTTCGGTGACATCACAATATTCCATTCTATGACTTCACACATCTACATTCTATGACTTCACACACCTCAATTCTGATTCACACAACTCCATTCTGTGACTTCACAAAACTCCATTCTATGATTTCACATATCTCCATACTATGACTTCACACACCTCCATCTATGATTGCACACACCTCCATTCTGAGTTCACAAACCTCCATTCTGTGACTTCACACACCTCCATTCTGACTTCACACACCTCCATTTTATGACTTCACACACCTCCATTCTGTGACTTCACACACCTCTATTCTATGACTTCACAAACTTCCATTGTGACGTCACACACCTCCATTCTATGACTTCACACACCTCCATTCTGTCTTCACACACCTCTATTCTATGACTTCAAACACCTACATTCTGACTTCACACACCTCCATTCTATGACTTCACAGAACTCGAATCTGTGACTTCACTCACCTCTACTCTATGACTTCACACTTCTCCATTCTATGACTTCACCCACCTCCATTCTATGACTTAACACCTCCATTCTGACTTCACACACCTCCATTCTATGACTTCACACACCTCCAATCTGACTTCACACACCTCCATTCCGTGACTTCACACACCTCCATTCTATGACTTCACACACCTACATTGTGACTTCACACACCTCCATTCTATGAGTTCACAAACCTGCATTGTGACTTTACCCACCTCCATTCTATGACTTCAAACACCTCCATTCTGACCTCACACACCTCCATTCTGACTTCACACACCTAAATTCTGTGACTTCACACACCTCCATTCTATGATTTCACACACCTCCATTCTATGACTTCACTCACCTCCATTCTATGACTTCACACATCTCCTTTCTGAATTGACACACCTCCATTCTATGACTTCACACACCTCCAATCTGAATGCACACACCTCCATTCTATGACTTCACCCACCTCCATTCTATGACTTCACTCACCTCCATTCTCCGACTTCACACCCCTCTAATTTGATTTCTGATACCTCCATTCTATGACTTCACAAACCTCCTTTCGGTGACTTCACAATACTCCATTCTATGACTTCACAGATCTCGAATCTGTGACTTCACTCACCTCCAATCTATGACTTCACACTTCTCCATTCTATGACTTCCCACACCTAAGTTCTATGACTTCACCCACCTCCATTCTATGACTTCACACCTCGATTCAGACTTCACACACCTCTATTCTATGACTTCACACACCTCCATTCTGACTTCACACACCTCCATTCTGTGACTTCTCACACCTCGATTCTGTGACTTCACACAGCTCCAATCTGTGACTTCACACACTTCCATTCTATGACTTCACACACCTCCATTCTATGACTTCACACACCTCCATTCTGACTTCACACACCTCATTTCTGTGACTTCTCACACCTCGATTCTGTGACTTCACACAGCTCCAATCTGTGACTTCCCACACCTCATTTCTATGACTTCACCCACCTCCAATCGATGACTACACACCTCCATTCTGACTTCACACACCTCCATTCTGTGACTTCACACACCCCCATTCTATGAGTTCACATACCTCCATTCTATGACTTCACACACCTTCATTCTTACTTCAGAAACATCCATTCTATGACTTCACACAACTCCATTCTATGACTTCACAAACCTCTATTCTGTGACTTCACACACCTCCATTCTATGACTTCACACACTTCCATTCTATGACTTCACACACCTCGATTCTGTGACTTCACACCTCCAATCTGTGACTTCACACACTTGCATTCTATGACTTCACACACCTCCATTCTATGACTTCACACACATCCATTCTGTGACTTCACACACCTCCATTCTGTGACTTCACACATCCATTTTGATTTCACACACCTCCAATATATGACTTCAAACACCTCAATTCTGTAACTTCACACACCTCCATTCTATGACTTCATACCGTCCATTCTGTGACTTCACACACCTCCATTCTATGACTTCACACACTTCCATTCTATGACTTCACACACCTCCATTCTGTGACTTTACACACCTCCATTCTGGGTTCACACACCTCCATTCTGTGACTTCACACTCCTGCAATCTGTGACTTCCCACACCTCCATTCTGTGACTTCCCACACCTCCATTCTATGACTTCACACACCGTCATTCTTACGTCACAAACACCCATTCTATGACTTCACACCTCCATTCTGTGACTTCACACACCTCCATTCTGTGACTTCACACACCTCCATTCTATGACTTCACACATCTCCATTGTGACTACACACACCTCCATTCTATGAGTTCACACACCTCCTTTCTGACTTCACACACCTCCATTCTATGACTTCACACACCTCCATTCTGAATTCACACAGGTCAATTCTGTGACTTCACAAAATTCCATTCTGTCTTCACACACCTCCATTGTATGTATTCTCACACCTTCATTCTGTGACTTCACACACCTCCATTGTGGCATCACACACCTCCATTCTATGAGTTCACACACCTCCATTCTGACTTTACAAACTTCTATTCTATGACTTCTCACACCTGCATTCTGACATCACACACCTCCATTCTATGACTTCACAGACCTCGAAACTGTGACTTCACTCACCTCCACTCTATGATTTCACACTCCTCCATTCTATGACTTCCCACACCTCCTTTCTATGACTTCACCCACCTTCATTCTATGACTTCACACACCTTCATTCTTACTTCAGAAACATCCATTCTATGACCTCACACACCTCCATCTATGACTTCACAAACCTCCATTCTGTGACTTCACACACCTCCATCCTGAGTTCACACACGTCCATTCTATGACTTCACACACTTCCACTCTATGACTTCACAAACCTCCCTTCGTTGACTTCACAATACTCCATTCTATGACTTCACACATCTACATTCTATGACTTCACACACCTCAATTCTGACTCACACAATTCCATTCTGTGACTTCAAAAAACTCCATTCTATGATTTCACATATCTCCATATTATGACTTCACACACCTCCATCTATGACTTCACACACCTCCATTATGAGTTCACACACCTCCATTCTGTGACTTCACACACCTCCATTCTATGACTTCACAAACTTCCATTGTGATGTCACACACCTCCATTCTATGAGTTCACACACCTCCATTCTATGACTTCACACACCTAATTTCTATGACTTCACCCACCTCCATTCTATGACTTCACACCTGTATCCTGACTTCACTCACCTCCATTCTGTGACTTCACACACCTCCATTCTATGACTTCACAAACTTCCATTGTGACGTCACAGACCTCCATTCTATGTGTTCACACACCTCCATTCTATGACTTCACTCACCTCCATTCTGTGACTTCAGACACCTCCTTTCTGAGTTGACACACCTCCATTCTACGACTTTACACACCTCCAATCTGAATTCACACACCTCCATTCTGACTTCACCCACCTCAATTCTATGACTTCACACACCTCCATTCTCCGACTTCACACCCCTCTAATTTCATTTCTCATACCTCCGTTCTATGACTTCACAAACCTCCCTTCGGTGACATCACAATACTCCATTCTATGACTTCACACATCTACATTCTATGACTTCACACACCTCAATTCTGATTCACACAACTCCATCCTGTGACTTCACAAAACTCCATTCTATGATTTCACATATCTCCATACTATGACTTCACACACCTCCATCTATGATTGCACACACCTCCATTCTGAGTTCACAAACCTCCATTCTGTGACTTCACACACCTCCATTCTGACTTCACACACCTCCATTTTATGACTTCACACACCTCCATTCTGTGACTTCACACACCTCTATTCTATGACTTCACAAACTTCCATTGTGACGTCACACACCTCCATTCTATGACTTCACACACCTCCATTCTGTCTTCACACACCTCTATTCTATGACTTCGAACACCTACATTCTGACTTCACACACCTCCATTCTATGACTTCACAGAACTCGAATCTCTGACTTCACTCACCTCTACTCTATGACTTCACACTTCTCCATTCTATGACTTCACCCACCTCCATTCTATGACTTAACACCTCCATTCTGACTTCACACACCTCCATTCTATGACTTCACACACCTCCAATCTGACTTCACAAACCTCCATTCCGTGACTTCACACACCTCCATTCTATGACTTCACACACCTACATTGTGACTTCACACACCTCCATTCTATGAGTTCACACACCTGCATTGTGACTTTACCCACCTCCATTCTATGACTTCAAACACCTCCATTCTGACCTCACACACCTCCATTCTGACTTCACACACCTAAATTCTGTGACTTCACACACCTCCATTCTATGATTTCACACACCTCCATTCTATGACTTCACTCACCTCCATTCTATGACTTCACACACCTCCTTTCTGAGTTGACACACCTCCATTCTATGACTACACACACCTCCAATCTCCGACTTCACACCCCTCTAATTTGATTTCTCAAACCTCCATTCTATGCCTTCACAAACCTCCCTTCGGTGTCTTCACAATACTCCATTCTATGACTTCACACATCTCCATTCTATGACTTCACAGACCTCGAATCTGTGACTTCACTCACCTCCACTCTATGACTTCACACTTCTCCATTCTATGACTTCCCACACCTAAGTTCTATGACTTCACCCACCTCCATTCTATGACTTCACACCTCCATTCTGACTTCACACACCTCCACTCTATGACTTCACACACCTCCATTCTGACTTCACACACCTCCATTCTGTGACTTCACACACCTCCATTCTGTGATTTCACACACCTCCATTCTGTGACCTCACACACCTCCATTCTACGACTTCACACACCTCCATTCTGTGACGTCACACACCTCCATTCTGAGTTCACACACCTCCATTCTGTGACTTCTCACACCTCGATTCTGTGACTTCACACACCTCCAATCTGTGACTTCACACACTTCCATTCTATGACTTCACACACCTCCATTCTATGACTTCACACACCTCCATTCTGTGACTTCACACACCTCCATTCTATGACCTCACACACCCTCATTCTATGATTTCACACACCTCCATTCTTTGACTTCACACATCCATTTTGATTTCACACACCTCCAATATATGTCTTCAAACACCTCAATTCTGTGACTTCACACACCTCCATTCTATGACTTCACACACTTTCATTCTATGACTTCACACACCTCCATTTTGTGACTTTACACACCTCCTTTCTGGGTTCACACACCTCCATTCTGTGACTTCACACTCCTGCAATCTGTGACTTCCCACACCTCCATTCTGTGACTTCACACACCTCCTTTCTATGGCTTCACACACCTTCATTCTTACTTCACAAACACCCATTCTATGACTTCACACACCTCCATTCTATGACTTCACACACCTCCATTCTGTGACTTCACACACCTCCATTCTATGACTTCACACACCTCCATTGTGACTACACACACCTCCATTCTATGAGTTCACACACCTCCATTCTGACTTCGCACACCTCCGTTCTATGACTTCACACACCTCCATTCTGAATTCACACAGCTCAATTCTGTGACTTCACAAAATTCCATTCTGACTTCACACACCTCCATTGTATGAATTCACACACCTCCATTCTGTGACTTCACACACTTCCATTGTGACGTCACACACCTCCATTCTATGACTTCACACACCTCCATTCTATGACTTCACACACCTCCATTCTGACATCACACACGTCCATTCTATGACTTCCCAGACCTCGAATCTGTGACTTCACTCACCTCCACTCTATGACTTCACACTCCTCCATTCTATGACTTCCCACACCTCCTTTCTATGACTTCACCCACGTTCATTCTATGACTTCACACCTCCATTCTGACTTCACACACTTCCATTCAGTGACTTCACACACCTCCATTCAATGACTTCACACACCTCCATTCTATGACTTCACACACCTTCATTCTTACTTCAGAAACATCCATTCTATGACCTCACACACCTCCATCTATGACTTCACAAACCTCCATTCTGAGACTTCACACACCTCCATACTGAGTTCACAAAACTCCATTCGGTGACTTAACACACCTCCATTCTGACTTCACACACGTCCATTCTATGACTTCACACACTTCCATTCTACGACTTCACAAACCTCCATTCTGTGACTTCACACACCTCCATTCTGAGTTCACACACCTCCATTCTGTGACTTCACATACCTCCATTCTATGACTTCACACACCTACATTCTATTACTTCACACATCCATTTTGACTTCACACACCTCCAATATATGACTTCAAACAGCTCACGTCTCTGACTTCACACACCTCCATTCTCCGACTTCACACCCCTCTAATTTGATTTCTCATACCTCCATTCTATGACTTCACAAACATCCCTTCGGTGATTTCACAATACTCCATTTTATGACTTCACACATCTACATTCTATGACTTCACACACCTCAATTCTGACTCACACAACTCTATTCTGTGACTACACAAAACTCCATTCTATGATTTCACATATCTCCATACTATGACTTTACACACCTCCATCTATGACTTCACACACCTCCATTCTGAGTTCACACACCTCCATTCTGTGACTTCACACACCTCCATTCTGACTTCACACACCTATATTTTATGACTTCACACACCTCCATTCTGTGACTTCACACACCTCCATTCTATGACTTCACAAACTTCCATTGTGATGTCACACTCCTCCATTCTATGAGTTCACACACCTCCATTATATGACTTCACACACCTAATTTCTATGACTTCACCCACCTCCATTCTATGACTTCACACTTCCATTCTGACTTCACACACCTCAATTCTGTGACTTCACACACCTCCATTCTATGAGTTCACACACCTGCATTGTGACTTCACGCACCTCCATTCTATGACTTCAAACACCTCCATTCTGACCTCACACACCTCCATTCTGACTTCACACACCTAAATTCTGTGACTTCACACACCTACATTCTATGATTTCACACACCTTCATTCTATGACTCCACTCACCTCCATTCTATGACATCACACACCTCCTTTCTGAGTTGACACACCTCCATACTATGACTTCACAAACCTCCAAACTGAATTCACACACCTCCATTTCTATGAGTTCACCCACCTCCATTCTATGACTTCACACACCTCCATTCTCCGACTCCACACCCCTCTAATTTGATTTCTCATACCTCCATTCTATGACTTCACACATCTACATTCTATGACTTCACACACCTCAATTCTGACTCACACAACTCCATTCTGTGACTTCACAAAACTCCATTCTATGATTTCACATATCTCCATACTATGACTTCACACACCTCCATCTATGATTTCACACACCTCCATTCTGAGTTCACACACCTCAATTCTGTGACTTGACACACCTCCATTCTGACTTCACACACCTCCATTGTATGACTTCACACACCTCTATTCTGTGACTTCACACACCTCCATTCTATGACTTCACAAACTTCCATTGTGATGTCACACACCTCCATTCTATGAGTTCACACACCTCCATTCTATGAGTTCACACACCTCCATTCTGACTTCACACACCTCTATTCTATGATTTCGAACACCTACATTCTGACTTCACACACATCCATTCTATGACTTCACAGACCTCGAATCTGTGACTTCACTCACCTCCACTCTATGACTTCACACTTCTCGATTCTATGACTTCCCACACCTAATTTATATGACTTCACCCACCTCCATTCTGACTTCACACCTCCATTCTGACTTCACACACCTCCATTCTATGACTTCACACACCTCCATTCTGACTTCACACACCTCTATTCAGTGACTTCACACACCTCCATTCTATGATTTCACACACTTCCATTCTGTGACTTCACACACCTCCATTCTATGACTTCACACACCTCCATTCTGTGACTTCACACACCTCCAGTCTATGACTTCACACACGTCCATTCTATGACTTCACACACCTACATTGTGACTTCACACAACTCCATTTTATGAGTTCACACACCTGCATTGTGACTTCACACACCTCCATTCTATGACTTCACACACCTCCATTCTGACCTCACACACCTCCATTCTGACTTCACACACCTAAATTCTGTGACTTCACACACCTCCATTCTATGATTTCACACACCTCCATTCTATGACTTCACTCACCTCCATTCTATGACTTCACACACCTCCTTTATGAGTTGACACACCTCCATTCTATGACTTCACACACCTCCAATCTGAATTCACACACCTCCATTCTATGACTTCACACACCTCAATTCTGTGACTTCACACACCACCATTCTATGAGTTCAAACACCTACATTTTGACTTCACACACCTCCATTCTATAACTTAACACAGATCCATTTTGACTTCACACACCTCAAGTCTATGGCTTACACACCTCTATTCTGACTTCACACACCCACATTCTGTGACTTCACAAACCTCCATTCTATGACTTCACACACCTCCACTCTGTGACTTCACACATCTCCACTCTGTGACTTTACACACCTCCATTCTGCGAATTCAAACACCTGCATTCTGACTTCACACACCTCCATTCTATGACTTCATACACCTCCATTCTATGACTTCATACACCAACATTCTAGGACTTCACACATCTCCATTCTGTGACTTCACACACCTGCATTCTGACTTCACACACCTCTATTCTATGATTTCATATACCTCCATTCTATGACTTCATACACCAACATTCTAGGACTTCACACACCTCCATTCTATGACTTCACAGCTCTATTCTGACCTCACACACCTCCATTCTATGACTTCACACACCTCCATTCTGACTTCACACACCTCCATTCTTTGACCTCACACACCTCCATTCTATGATTTCACACAACTCAATTCTGTGACTTCACACACCTTCATTCTATGACTTCACACACCTCCATTCTGTGACTTCACACACCTCCATTCTATGACTTCACACACCTCCATTCTATGACTTCACACACCTACATTGTGACTTCACACACCTCCATTCTATGACTTCACAAATCTCCATTCTGACTTCACACTCCTCCATTCTATGACTTCACACACCTCCATTCTATGACTTCACACCTCTATTCTGACCTCACACACCCTCCATTCTATGACTTCACACACCTCCATTCTGACTTCACACACCTCCATTCTGTGACTTCACACACCTCCATTCTATGATTTCACACACCTCAATTCTGTGACTTCACACACCTTCATTCTATGACTTCACACACCTCCATTCTGTGACTTCACACACCTCCATTCTATGACTTCACACACCTCCATTCTATGACTTCACACACCTACATTGTGACTTCACACACCTCCATTCTATGAGTTCACACACCTGCATTGTGACTTCACACACCTCAATTCTATGACTTCATACACCTCCATTCTGACCTCACACACCTCCATTCTGACTTCACACACCTAAATTCTGTGACTTCACACACCTCCATTCTATGATTTCACACACCTCCATTCTATGACTTCACTCACCTCCATTCTATGACTTCACACACCTCCTTTCTGAGTTGACACACCTCCATTCTATGACTTCACAAACCTCCAATCTGAATTCACACACCTCCATTCTCTGACTTCACCCACCTCCATTCTATGACTTCACACACCTCCATTCTCCGACTTCACACCCCTCTAATTTGATTTCTCATACCTCCATTCTATGACTTCACAAACATCCCTTCGGTGACTTTACAATACTCCATTCTATGACTTCACACATCTACATTCTATGACTTCACACTCCTCAATTCTGACTCACACAACTCCGTTCTGTGACTTCACAAAACTCCATTCTATGATTTCACACACTTCCATTCTGTGACTTCACACACCTCCATTCTATGACTTCACACACCTGCAATCTGTGACTTCTCACACCTCCAGTCTATGACTTCACTCACGTCCATTGTATGACTTCACACACCTACATTGTGACTTCACACAACTCCATTTTATGAGTTCACACACCTGCATTGTGACTTCACACACCTCCATTCTATGAGTTCACACACCTCCATTCTGACTCACACATCTCCATTCTGACTTCACACACCTAAATTCTGTGACTTCACACACCTCCATTCTATGATTTCACACAACTCCATTCTATGACTTCACTCACCTCCATTCTATGACTTCACACACCTCCTTTCTGAGTTGACACACCTCCATTCTATGACTTCACACACCTCCAATCTGAATTCACACACCTCCATTCCATGACTTCACACACTTCCATTCTGTGACTTCACACACTCCATTCTATGAGTTCACATACCTCCATTTTGGCTTCACACGCCTCCATTCTATAACTTAACACAGGTCCATTCTGACTTCACACACCTCAATTCTATGACATATACACCTCTATTCTGACTTCACACACCCCCATTCTGTGACTTCACAAACCTCCATTCTATGACTTCACACACCTCCACTCTGTGACTTCACACATCTCCACTCTGTGACTTTACACACCTCCATTCTGCGAATTCACACACCTCCATTCTGTGATTTCACACACCTCCATTATATGACTTCACACACCTCCATTCTTTGACTTCACACACCTCCAATCTGTGACTTCACACACCTCCCTTCCCGTGACTTCACACACCTCCATTCTATGACTTCACACACCTACATTGTATGACATCACACACCTCCATTCTATGACTTCACACACTTCCATTCTATGACTTCACACACCTCCATTCTATGACTTCACACACCTCCATTTTATGACTTCACACACCTGCATTCTGACTTCACACACCTCCATTCTATGACTTCACAAATCTCCATTCTGACTTCACACTCCTCCATTCTATGACTTCACACACCTCCATTCTATGACTTCACACATCTCCTTTCTGTAACTTCACACACTTCCAATTACTTCACAAACCTCCATTCCATGACTTCACACATCTCCATTCCATGAGTTCACACACCGCCATTTTTGACTTCACACACCTCCATTTTGACTTTCACACACCTCCATTCTGTGACTTCACACACCTCCATTTGTGACTTCACACACCTCCATTTTGACTTCACACACCTCCATTCTGTGACTTCACACACTTCCTTTCTATTACTTCACACACTTCCATTCTGTGACTTCACTCACCTCCTTTCTCACTTCACACACCTCAATTGTTTGACTTCACACACCTCCAATATATGACCTCAAACATCTCAATTCTCTGACTTCACACACCTTCATTCTATGACTTCATACCCGTCCATTCTGTGACTTCACAGACCTCCATTCTATGACTTCTTACACCTCCATTCTATGACTTCACCCACCTCCATTCTATGACTTCACACACCTCCATTCTCTGACTTCACACCCCTCCAATTTGACTTCACATACCTCCATTCTATGACTTCACAAACCTCCCTTCGGTGACTTCACAATCCTCCATTCTATGACTTCACACATCTGCATTCTATGACTTCACACACCTCAATTCTGACTCACACAGCTCCATTCTGTGACTTCACAAAACTCCATTCTATGATTTCACACATCTCCTACTATGACTTCACACACCTCCATTCTGTGACTTCACACACCTCCATTCTATGACTTCACAAACCTCCATTCTATGACTTCACACACCCTCCATTCTATGACTTCACACACCTCCATTCTATGACTTCACACACCTCCATTCTATGATTTC
This sequence comes from Megascapheus bottae, assembly GCF_031878675.1. NCBI lineage: Eukaryota > Metazoa > Chordata > Mammalia > Rodentia > Geomyidae > Megascapheus > Megascapheus bottae. The sequence goes on along the minus strand of NW_028327557.1, from coordinate 64,344 downwards.
ACACACCTCCATTCTATGACTTCACACACCCTCCATTCTGTGACTTCACACACCTCCATTCTATGAGTTCACACACCTCCATTCTGACTTCACACACCTCCATTCTATGACTTCACACAGCTCCATTCTGACTTCACACACCTCTATTCTATGACTTTGCACACCTCTATTCTGACTTCACACACCTCCATTCTGTGACTTCACAAACCTCCTTTCTATGACTTCACCCAACTCCACTGTGTGAATGCACACATCTCCACTCTGTGTCTTTACACACCTCCATTCTGCGAATTCATACCCCTCCATTCTGAGATTTCACACAACTCCATTCTATGACTTCACACACCTCCATTCTATGACTTCACAAATCTCCATTGTGACTTCACACACGTGCATTCTGTGACTTCACGCACCTCCATTCTATATCATCACAGACCTCCATTCTATGACTTCACACACTTCCATTCTATGACTTCACACAGCTCCAGTCTATGACTTCACAAACCTCCATTCTATGACTTCCAACACCTGCACTCTGACTTCACACACCTCCACTCTATGACTTCATACACCTCCCTTCTAGGACTTCATACACCAACATTCTATGACTTCACACACCTCCATTCTTGGACTTCACACACCTTCATTTTGACTTCACACACCTACATTCTGTGACTTCACATACCTCCATTTGTGACTTCACACACCACCATTTTGACTTCACACACCTCCATCCTGTGAATTCACACACCTCCATTCTATGACTTCACACACCTCCATTCTATGACTTCACACACCTCCATTCTATGACTTCACACACCTACATTGTGACTTCACACACCTCCATTCTATGAGTTCACACACCTGCATTGTGACTTCACACAACTCCATTCTATGACTTCACACAGCTCCATTCTGACTTCACACACCTCAATTATATGACTTTACACACACCTCTATTCTGACTTCACACACCTCCATTCTATGACTTCACAAACCTTCCCTTTATGACTTCACACACCTCCATTCTGTGATTTCACACACCTCCATTCTATGACTTCACACACCTCCATTCTTTGACTTCACACACCTCCATTTTATGACTTCACACACCTCCATTGTGACTTCACACACCTCCATTCTGTGACTATACACACCTCACTTCCGTGACTTCATACCCCCTGCATTGTATGACTTCACACACCTACATTCTATGACATCACACACCTCCATTCTATGACTTCACACACTTCCATTCTATGACTTCACACACCTCCATTCTATGACTTCACACACCTCCATTCTATGACTTCACACACCTGCATTCGGACTTCACACACCTCCATTCTATGACTTCATAAACCTCCATTCTATGACTTCATACACCAACATTCTATGACTTCACAGACCTCCATTCTGTGACTTCACAAATCTCCATTCTGACTTTACACTCCTCCATTCTATGACTTCACACATCTCCTTTCTGTAACTTCACACACTTCCAATGATTGACTTCACAAACCTCCATTACATGACTTCACACACCTCCATTCTATGAGTTAACACACCTCCATTCTTTGACTTCACACACTTCCATTTTCACTTCACACACCTACATTCTGTGACTTCACACACCTCCATTTGTGACTTCACACACCACCATTTTGACTTCACACACCTCCATTCTGTGACTTCACACACCTCCATTCTGTGACCTCACACACCTCCATTTTGACTTCACACACTTCCATTCTGTGATATCACACACCTCCATTCTGTGACTTCACACACCACCATTGTTTGACATCACACACCTCCATTCTTTGACTTCGCACACCTCCATTCCACGACTTCACACATGTCAATTCTATGAGTTCACACACATCCATTCTATGAGTTCCCACACCACAATTTTGTCTTCACACACCTCCATTCTATGACTTCACACACCTTAATTCTTAATTCAGAAACATCCATTCTAAGACTTCACACACTTCCATTCTATGACTTCGCAAACCTCAATTCTGTGGCTTCACGCACCTCCATTCTGAGTTCACACAACTCCATTCGGTCACTTCACACACCTCCAATCTGACTTCACACACCTCCATTCTATGACTTCACACACTTCCATTCTATTACCTCACACACTTCCATTCAGTGATTTCACACACCTCCTTTCTGAGCTCACACACCTCCATTTTTTGACTTCACACACCTCCAATATATGACTTCAAACACCTCAATTCTCTGACTTCACACACCTTCAATCTATGACTTCATACCCGTCCATTCTATGACTTCACCCCCCCTCCATTCTATGAGTTCACACACCTACATTCTCCGACTTCACACCCTTCCAATTTGAGTTCACATACCTCCATTCTATGACTTCACAAACCTCCCTTTGGTGACCTCACAATCCTCATTTCTATGACTTCACACATCTGAATTCTATGACTTCACACACCTCAATTCTGACACACACAGCTCCATTCTGAGACTTCACAAAACTCCATTCTATGATTTCACATATCTCCATACTATGACTTCACACACCTCCATTCTGAGTTCACACACCTCCATTCTGTGACTTCACACACCTCCATTCTGACTTCACACACCTCCATTGTATGAGTTCACACACCTCTATTCTGTGACTTCACACACCTCCATTCTATGACTTCACACACCTCCATTCTATGACTTGACACACCTACATTGTCACTTCACACATCTCCATTCTATGAGTTCACACACCTCCATTCTATGACTTCACTCACCTCCATTCTGTGACTTCACACACCACTATTTTTTGACTTCACACACCTCCATTCGATGAGTTCATACACATCCATTCTATGAGTTCACACACCACAATTTTGTCTTCACACACCTCCATTCTATGACTTCACCCACCTTCATTCTTATTTCAGAAACATCCATTTTATGACTTCCCACAACTCCATTTGTGACTTCGCAAACCTTCATTCTGTGACATCACACACCTCCATTCTGAGTTCACACACCTCCATTCGGTGACTTCACACACCTCCATTCTGACTTCACACACCTCCATTCTATGACTTCACACACCTCCATTCTGTGACGTCACACACCTCAATTCTTTGAATTCACACACCTTCATTCTTACTTCACAAACATACATTCTATGACTTCACACACCTCCATACTATGACTTCACACACCTCCATTCTTTGACTTCACACACCTCCATTCTGAGTTCACACACCTCAATTCGATGACTTCACACACCTCCATTCTGTCTTCACACACCTCCATTCTATGAATTCACACACCTCCCTTCTATGACTCCGCACACCTCCATTCTTTGACTTCACACAGATGAATTCTGAGTTGACACACCTCCGTTCTGTGACTTCACACACCTCAATTCTGAATTCACACAGCTCCATTCTATGACTTCACAAAACTCCATTCTATGACTTCACACACCTCCATTCTGTGACTTCACACACCTCCATAATATGACTTCACACACTTACATTGTAACGTCACACACCTCCATTCTATGAGTTCACACATCTCCATCTGACTTCACACACCTCCATTCTATGTCTTCACACACCTCCATTCTGAATTCACACAGCTACATTCTGTGACTTCACAAAACTCCATTCTATGATTTCACACACCTCCATAGTATGACTTCACACAACTCCATCTATGACTTCACACACCTCAATTCTGACTTCACACACCTCTATTCTATGACTTTGCACACCTCCATTTTGACATCACACACCTCCATTCTATGACTTCATAGACATGGAATCTGTGACTTCACTCACCTGCACTCTATGATTTCACACTCCTCCATTCTATGATTTCCCACACCTCCTTTTTATGACTTACCAACCTCCAATCTATGACTACACACCTCCATTCTGACTTCACAAACCTGAATACTGTGACTTCACACACCTCTATTCTATGAGTTCACACACCTCCATCCTGTGACTTCACACACCTGCATTCTATGATTTCACACACCTCCATTCTGTGACTTCACACACCTCCATTCTATGACTTCACAAACCTCCATTCTGTGACTTCACACACCTCCATTCTAGGACTGCACACACCTCCATTCTATGACTTCACACACCTACATTGTGACATCACACACCTCCATTCTATGACTTCACACACCTCCATTCTATGACTTCAGTCACCTCCATTCTGACCTCACACACCTCCATTCTGACTTCACAAACCTAAATTCTGTGAATTCACACACCTCCATTCTATGATTTCACACAACTCCATTCTATGACTTCACACACCTCCATTCTATGACTTCACACACCTCCTTTCTGAGTTGACACACCTCCATTATATGACTTCACACAACTCCAATATGACTTCACAAACCTCCATTCTGTGACTTCACACACATCCATTCTATGAGTTCACACACCTCCATGCTGACTTCAAACACCTCCATTCTATGTCTTCACACAGCTCCATTCTGACTTCACACACCTCCATTCTATGACTTCACACACCTCCATTCTGTGACTTCACACACCTCCATTCTATGACTTCACACACCTCCATTCTATGACTTCACACACCTACATTGTGACTTCACACACCTCCATTCTATGACTTCACACATCTCCTTTTTGTAACTTCCCACACTTCCAATGTTTGACTTCACAAACCTCCATTCCATGATTTCACACACCTTCATTCTATGAGTTCACACACCTCCATTCTTTGACTTCACACACCTCCATTTTGACTTCACACACCTACATTCTGTGACTTCACACACCTCCATTTGTGACTTCACACACCACCATTTTGACTTCACACACCTCCATTCTGTGACTTCACACACCTCCATTCTTTGACTTCACACACCACTATTGTTTGACTTCACACACCTCCATTCTTTAACTTCACACACCTCCATTCGATGAGTTCACACACATCCATTCTATGAGTTCACACACCACAATTTTGTCTTCACACACCTCCATTCTATGACTTCACCCACCTTCATTCTTAATTCAGAAACATCCATTTTATGACTTCCCGCAACTCCATTCTGTGACTTCCCAAACCTTCATTCTGTGACTACACACACCTCCACTCTGAGTTCACACACCTCCATTCGGTGACTTCACACACCTCCATTCTGAATTCACACACCTCCATTCTATGACTTCACACACCTCCATTCTGTGACGTCACACACCTCAATTCTGTGAATTCACACACCTTCATTCTTACTTCACAAACATACATTCTATGACTTCTCACACCTCCATACTATGACTTCACACACCTCCATTCTTTGACTTCACACACCTCCATTCTGTGTTCACACACCTCAATTCTGTGACTTCACACACCTCCATTTTGACTTCACACACCTCCATTCTATGACTTCACACACCTCCCTTCTATGACTTCGCACAGCTCCATTCTTTGATTTCACACACCTAAATTCTGAGTTGACACACCTACATTCTGTGACTTCACACACCTCCATTCTGTGACGTCACACACCTCCATTCTATGAGTTCACACATCTACATTCTGACTTCACACACCTCCATTCTATGACTTCACACACCTCCATTCTTAATTCACACAGCTCCATTCTGTGACTTCACAAAACTCCATTCTGTGATTTCACACACCTCCATACTATGACTTCACACAACTCCATCTATGACTTCACACACCTCAATTCTGACATCACCCACCTCTATTCTATGACTTCGCACACTCCATTTTTACATCACACACCTCCATTCTATGACTTCACAGATCTCGAATCTGTGACTTCACTCACCTGCACTCTATGACTTCACACTCCTCCATTCTATGATTTCCCACACCTCCTTTTTATGACTTCACCCATATCCAATCTATGACTACACACCTCCATTCTGACTTCACACACCTGCATTCTGTGACTTCACACACCTCCATTCTATGAGTTCACACACCTCTATTCTATGAGTTCACACACCTCCATTCTTACTTCAGAAACATCCATTCTATAACTTCACAAACCTCCATTCTGTGACTTCACACACCTCCATTCTGAGTTCACACAACTCCATTCGGTGACTTCACACACCTCCAATCTGAATTCACACACCTCCATTCTATGACTTCACCCACCTCCATTCTATGACTTCACACACCTCCATTCTCCGACTTCACACCCCTCTAATTTGATTTCTCATACCTCCATTCTATGACTTCACAAACATCCCTTCGGTGACTTCACAATACTCCATTCTATGACTTCACACATCTACATTCTATGACTTCACACACCTCAATTCTGACTCACACAACTCCATTCTGTGACTTCACAAAACTCCATTTTATGATTTCACATATCTCCATACTATGACTTCACACACCTCCATCTATGACTTCACACACCTCCATTCTGAGTTCAAACACCTCCATTCTGTGACTTGACACACCTCCATTCTGACTTCAAACACCTCCATTGTATGACTTCACACACCTCTATTCTGTGACTTCACACACCTCCATTCTATGACTTCACAAACTTCCATTGTGACATCACACACCTCTATTCTATGAGTTCACACACCTCCATTCTATGAGTTCACACACCTCCATTCTCACTTCACACACCTCTATTCTATGACTTCGACCACCTACATTCTGACTTCACACACATCCATTCTATGACTTCACAGACCTCGAATCTGTGACTTCACTCACCTCACTCTATGACTTCACACTTCTCGATTCTATGACTTCCCACACCTAATTTCTATGACTTCACCCACCTCCATTCTGACTTCACACCTCCATTCTGACTTCAAACACCTCCATTCTATGACTTCACACACCTCCATTCAGTGACTTCACACACCTCCATTCTATGATTTCACACACTTCCATTCTGTGACTTCACACACCTCCATTCTATGACTTCACACACCTCCATTCTGTGACTTCACACACCACCAGTCTATGACTTCACACACCTCCATTCTGACTTCACACACCTAAATTCTGTGACTTCACACAACTCCATTTTATGAGTTCACACACCTGCATTGTGACTTCACACACCTCCATTCTATGACTTCACACACCTCCATTCTGACCTCACACACCTCCATTCTGACTTCACACACCTAAATTCTGTGACTTCACACACCTCCATTCTATGATTTCACACACCTCCATTCTATGACTTCACTCACCTCCATTCTATGACTTCACACACCTCCTTTCTGAGTTGACACACCTCCATTCTATGACTTCACACACCTCCAATCTGAATTCACACACCTCAATTCTATGACTTCACACACCTCCATTCTGTGACTTCACACACCACCATTCTATGAGTTCACACACCTCCATTTTGACTTCACACACCTCCATTCTATAACTTAACACAGATCCATTCTGACTTCATACACCTCAATTCTATGACTTTACACACCTCTATTCTGACTTCACACACCCCCATTCTGTGACTTCAAAAACCTCCATTCTATGACTTCACACACCTCCACTCTGTGACTTCACACATATCCACTGTGTGACTTTACACACCTCCATTCTGCGAATTCACACACCTGCATTCTGACTTCACACACCTCCATTCTATGACTTCATACACCTCCATTCTATGACTTCATACACCAACATTCTAGGACTTCACACACCTCCATTCTGTGACTTCACACACCTGCATTCTGACTTCACACACCTCCATTCTATGACTTCATACACCTCCATTCTATGACTTCATACACCAACATTCTAGGACTTCACAAACCTCCATTCTATGACTTCACAAATCTCCATTCTGACTTCACACTCCTCCATTCTATGACTTCACACACCTCCATTCTATGACTTCACACCTCTATTCTGACCTCACACACCTCCATTCTATGACTTCACACACCTCCATTCTGACTTCACACACCTCCATTCTGTGACTTCACACACCTCCATTCTATGATTTCACACACCTCAATTCTGTGACTTCACACACCTTCATTCTATGACTTCACACACCTCCATTCTGTGACTTCACACACCTCCATTCTATGACTTCACACACCTCCATTCTATGACTTCACACACCTACATTGTGACTTCACACACCTCCATTCTATGAGTTCACACACCTGCATTGTGACTTCACACACCTCAATTCTATGACTTCATACACCTCCATTCTGACCTCACACACCTCCATTCTGACTTCACACACCTAAATTCTGTGACTTCACACACCTCCATTCTATGATTTCACACACCTCCATTCTATGACTTCACTCACCTCCATTCTATGACTTCACACACCTCCTTTCTGATTTGACACACCTCCATTCTATGACTTCACAAACCTCCAATCTGAATTCACACACCTCCATTCTCTGACTTCACCCACCTACATTCTATGACTTCACACACCTCCATTCTCCTACTTCACACCCCTCTAATTTGATTTCTCATACCTCCATTCTATGACTTCACAAACATCCCTTCGGTGACTTTACAATACTCCATTCTATGACTTCACACATCTACATTCTATGACTTCACACTCCTCAATTCTGACTCACACAACTCCGTTCTGTGACTTCACAAAACTCCATTCTATGATTTCACACACTTCCATTCTGTGACTTCACACACCTCCATTCTATGACTTCACACACCTGCAATCTGTGACTTCTCACACCTCCAGTCTATGACTTCAATCACGTCCATTGTATGACTTCACACACCTACATTGTGACTTCACACAACTCCATTTTATGAATTCACACACCTGCATTGTGACTTCGCACACCTCCATTCTATGAGTTCACACACCTCCATTCTGACCTCACACACCTCCATTCTGACTTCACACAGCTAAATTCTGTGACTTCACACACCTCCATTCTATGATTTCACACAACTCCATTCTATGACTTCACTCACCTCCATTCTATGACTTCACACACCTCCTTTCTGAGTTGACACACCTCCATTCTATGACTTCACACACCTCCAATCTGAATTCACACACCTCCATTCCATGACTTCACACACTTCCATTCTGTGACTTCACACACCTCCATTCTATGAGTTCACATACCTCCATTTTGGCTTCACACGCCTCCATTCTATAACTTAACACAGGTCCATTCTGACTTCACACACCTCAATTCTATGACATATACACCTCTATTCTGACTTCACACACCCCCATTCTGTGACTTCACAAACCTCCATTCTATGACTTCACACACCTCCACTCTGTGACTTCACACATCTCCACTCTGTGACTTTACACACCTCCATTCTGCGAATTCACACACCTCCATTCTGTGATTTCACACACCTCCATTATATGACTTCACACACCTCCATTCTTAGACTTCACACACCTCCAATCTGTGACTTCACACACATCCCTTCCGTGACTTCACACACCTCCATTCTATGACTTCACACACCTACATTGTATGACATCACACACCTCCATTCTATGACTTCACACACTTCCATTCTATGACTTCACACACCTCCATTCTATGACTTCACACACCTCCATTTTATGACTTCACACACCTGCATTCTGACTTCACACACCTCCATTCTATGACTTCATACACCAGCATTCTAGGACTTCACACACCTCCATTCTATGACTTCACAAATCTCCATTCTGACTTCACACTCCTCCATTCTATGACTTCACACACCTCCATTCTATGACTTCACACATCTCCTTTCTGTAACTTCACACACTTCCAATGTTTGACTTCACAAACCTCCATTCCATGACTTCACACATCTCCATTCCATGAGTTCACACACCGCCATTTTTGACTTCACACACCTCCATTTTGACTTCACACACCTCCATTCTGTGACTTCACACACTTCCTTTCTATTACTTCACACACTTCCATTCTGTGACTTCACTCACCTCCTTTCTCACTTCACACACCTCAATTGTTTGACTTCACACACCTCCAATATATGACCTCAAACACCTCAATTCTCTGACTTCACACACCTTCATTCTATGACTTCATACCCGTCCATTCTGTGACTTCACAGACCTCCATTCTATGACTTCTTACACCTCCATTCTATGACTTCACCCACCTCCATTCTATGACTTCACACACCTCCATTCTCTGACTTCACACCCCTCCAATTTGATTTCACATACCTCCATTCTATGACTTCACAAACCTCCCTTCGGTACTTCACAATCCTCCATTCTATGACTTCACACATCTGCATTCTATGACTTCACACACCTCAATTCTGACTCACACAGCTCCATTCTGTGACTTCACAAAACTCCATTCTATGATTTCACACATCTCCATACTATGACTTCACACACCTCCATTCTGTGACTTCACACACCTCCATTCTATGACTTCACAAACCTCCATTCTATGACTTCACACACCTCCATTCTATGACTTCACACACCTCCATTCTATGATTTCACACACCTCCATTCTATGACTTCACACACCTCCATTCTGTGACTTCACACACCTCCATTCTATGAGTTCACACACCTCCATTCTGACTTCACACACCACCATTCTATGACTTCACACAGCTCCATTCTGACTTCACACACCTCTATTCTATGACTTTGCACACCTCTATTCTGACTTCACACACCTCCATTCTGTGACTTCACAAACCTCCTTTCTATGACTTCACCCAACTCCACTGTGTGAATGCACACATCTCCACTCTGTGTCTTTACACACCTCCATTCTGCGAATTCATACCCCTCCATTCTGAGATTTCACACAACTCCATTCTATGACTTCACACACCTCCATTCTATGACTTCACAAACCTCCATTGTGTCTTCACACACGTGCATTCTGTGACTTCACGCACCTCCATTCTATATCATCACAGACCTCCATCCTATGACTTCACACACTTCCATTCTATGACTTCACACAGCTCCAGTCTATGACTTCACAAACCTCCATTCTATGACTTCACACACCTGCACTCTGACTTCACACACCTCCACTCTATGACTTCATACACCTCCCATCTATGACTTCATACACCAACATTCTATGACTTCACACACCTCCATTCTTGGACTTCACACACCTTCATTTTGACTTCACACACCTACATTCTGTGACTTCACATACCTCCATTTGTGACTTCACACACCACCATTTTGACTTCACACACCTCCATCCTGTGAATTCACACACCTCCATTCTATGACTTCACACACCTCCATTCTATGACTTCACACACCTCCATTCTATGACTTCACACACCTACATTGTGACTTCACACACCTCCATTCTATGAGTTCACACACCTGCATTGTGACTTCACACAACTCCATTCTATGACTTCACACATCTCCATTCTGACTTCACACACCTCAATTATATGACTTTACACACCTCTATTCTGACTTCACACACCTCCATTCTATGACTTCACAAACCTTCCCTTTATGACTTCACACACCTCCATTCTGTGATTTCACACACCTCCATTCTATGACTTCACACACCTCCATTCTTTGACTTCACACACCTCCATTTTATGACTTCACACACCTCCATTGTGACTTCACACACCTCCATTCTGTGACTATACACACCTCACTTCCGTGACTTCATACACCTGCATTGTATGACTTCACACACCTACATTCTATGACATCACACACCTCCATTCTATGACTTCACACACTTCCATTCTATGACTTCACACACCTCCATTCTATGACTTCACACACCTCCATTCTATGACTTCACACACCTGCATTCGGACTTCACACACCTCCATTCTATGACTTCATAAACCTCCATTCTATGACTTCATACACCAACATTCTATGACTTCACACACCTCCATTCTGTGACTTCACAAATCTCCATTCTGACTTTACACTCCTCCATTCTATGACTTCACACATCTCCTTTCTGTAACTTCACACACTTCCAATGATTGACTTCACAAACCTCCATTACATGACTTCACACACCTCCATTCTATGAGTTAACACACCTCCATTCTTTGACTTCACACACTTCCATTTTCACTTCACACACCTACATTCTGTGACTTCACACACCTCCATTTGTGACTTCACACACCACCATTTTGACTTCACACACCTCCATTCTGTGACTTCACACACCTCCATTCTGTGACCTCACACACCTCCATTTTGACTTCACACACTTCCATTCTGTGATATCACACACCTCCATTCTGTGACTTCACACACCACCATTGTTTGACATCACACACCTCCATTCTTTGACTTCGCACACCTCCATTCCACGACTTCACACATGTCAATTCTATGAGTTCACACACATCCATTCTATGAGTTCCCACACCACAATTTTGTCTTCACACACCTCCATTCTATGACTTCACACACCTTAATTCTTAATTCAGAAACATCCATTCTAAGACTTCACACACTTCCATTCTATGACTTCGCAAACCTCAATTCTGTGGCTTCACGCACCTCCATTCTGAGTTCACACAACTCCATTCGGTCACTTCACACACCTCCAATCTGACTTCACACACCTCCATTCTATGACTTCACACACTTCCATTCTATTACCTCACACACTTCCATTCAGTGATTTCACACACCTCCTTTCTGAGTTCACACACCTCCATTTTTTGACTTCACACACCTCCAATATATGACTTCAAACACCTCAATTCTCTGACTTCACACACCTTCAATCTATGACTTCATACCCGTCCATTCTATGACTTCACCCACCTCCATTCTATGAGTTCAAACACCTACATTCTCCGACTTCACACCCTTCCAATTTGAGTTCACATACCTCCATTCTATGACTTCACAAACCTCCCTTTGGTGACCTCACAATCCTCCATTCTATGACTTCACACATCTGAATTCTATGACTTCACACACCTCAATTCTGACACACACAGCTCCATTCTGAGACTTCACAAAACTCCATTCTATGATTTCACATATCTCCATACTATGACTTCACACACCTCCATTCTGAGTTCACACACCTCCATTCTGTGACTTCACACACCTCCATTCTGACTTCACACACCTCCATTGTATGAGTTCACACACCTCTATTCTGTGACTTCACACACCTCCATTCTATGACTTCACACACCTCCATTCTATGACTTGACACACCTACATTGTCACTTCACACATCTCCATTCTATGAGTTCACACACCTCCATTCTATGACTTCACTCACCTCCATTCTGTGACTTCACACACCACTATTGTTTGACTTCACACACCTCCATTCGATGAGTTCATACACATCCATTCTATGAGTTCACACACCACAATTTTGTCTTCACACACCTCCATTCTATGACTTCACCCACCTTCATTCTTATTTCAGAAACATCCATTTTATGACTTCCCACAACTCCATTTGTGACTTCGCAAACCTTCATTCTGTGACATCACACACCTCCATTCTGAGTTCACACACCTCCATTCGGTGACTTCACACACCTCCATTCTGACTTCACATACCTCCATTCTATGACTTCACACACCTCCATTCTGTGACGTCACACACCTCAATTCTTTGAATTCACACACCTTCATTCTTACTTCACAAACATACATTCTATGACTTCACACACCTCCATACTATGACTTCACACACCTCCATTCTTTGACTTCACACACCTCCATTCTGAGTTCACACACCTCAATTCGATGACTTCACACACCTCCATTCTGTCTTCACACACCTCCATTCTATGAATTCACACACCTCCCTTCTATGACTCCGCACACCTCCATTCTTTGACTTCACACAGATGAATTCTGAGTTGACACACCTCCGTTCTGTGACTTCACACACCTCAATTCTGAATTCACACAGCTCCATTCTATGACTTCACAAAACTCCATTCTATGACTTCACACACCTCCATTCTGTGACTTCACACACCTCCATAATATGACTTCACACACTTACATTGTAACGTCACACACCTCCATTCTATGAGTTCACACATCTCCATTCTGACTTCACACACCTCCATTCTATGTCTTCACACACCTCCATTCTGAATTCACACAGCTACATTCTGTGACTTCACAAAACTCCATTCTATGATTTCACACACCTCCATAGTATGACTTCACACAACTCCATCTATGACTTCACACACCTCAATTCTGACTTCACACACCTCTATTCTATGACTTTGCACACCTCCATTTTGACATCACACACCTCCATTCTATGACTTCATAGACATGGAATCTGTGACTTCACTCACCTGCACTCTATGATTTCACACTCCTCCATTCTATGATTTCCCACACCTCCTTTTTATGACTTCACCAACCTCCAATCTATGACTACACACCTCCATTCTGACTTCACAAACCTGAATACTGTGACTTCACACACCTCTATTCTATGAGTTCACACACCTCCATCCTGTGACTTCACACACCTCCATTCTATGATTTCACACACCTCCATTCTGTGACTTCACACACCTCCATTCTATGACTTCACAAACCTCCATTCTGTGACTTCACACACCTCCATTCTAGGACTGCACACACCTCCATTCTATGACTTCACACACCTACATTGTGACATCACACACCTCCATTCTATGACTTCACACACCTCCATTCTATGACTTCAGTCACCGCCATTCTGACCTCACACACCTCCATTCTGACTTCACAAACCTAAATTCTGTGAATTCACACACCTCCATTCTATGATTTCACACAACTCCATTCTATGACTTCACACACCTCCATTCTATGACTTCACACACCTCCTTTCTGAGTTGACACACCTCCATTATATGACTTCACACAACTCCAATATGACTTCACAAACCTCCATTCTGTGACTTCACACACCTCCATTCTATGAGTTCACACACCTCCATGCTGACTTCAAACACCTCCATTCTATGTCTTCACACAGCTCCATTCTGACTTCACACACCTCCATTCTATGACTTCACACACCTCCATTCTGTGACTTCACACACCTCCATTCTATGACTTCACACACCTCCATTCTATGACTTCACACACCTACATTGTGACTTCACACACCTCCATTCTATGACTTCACACATCTCCTTTTTGTAACTTCCCACACTTCCAATGTTTGACTTCACAAACCTCCATTCCATGATTTCACACACCTTCATTCTATGAGTTCACACACCTCCATTCTTTGACTTCACACACCTCCATTTTGACTTCACACACCTACATTCTGTGACTTCACACACCTCCATTTGTGACTTCACACACCACCATTTTGACTTCACACACCTCCATTCTGTGACTTCACACACCTCCATTCTTTGACTTCACACACCAC
This sequence comes from Megascapheus bottae, assembly GCF_031878675.1. Lineage (NCBI taxonomy): Eukaryota > Metazoa > Chordata > Mammalia > Rodentia > Geomyidae > Megascapheus > Megascapheus bottae. The sequence goes on along the minus strand of NW_028327557.1, from coordinate 48,895 downwards.
TATTGTTTGACTTCACACACCTCCATTCTTTAACTTCACACACCTCCATTCGATGAGTTCACACACATCCATTCTATGAGTTCACACACCACAATTTTGTCTTCACACACCTCCATTCTATGACTTCACCCACCTTCATTCTTAATTCAGAAACATCCATTTTATGACTTCCCGCAACTCCATTCTGTGACTTCCCAAACCTTCATTCTGTGACTACACACACCTCCACTCTGAGTTCACACACCTCCATTCGGTGACTTCACACACCTCCATTCTGAATTCACACACCTCCATTCTATGACTTCACACACCTCCATTCTGTGACGTCACACACCTCAATTCTGTGAATTCACACACCTTCATTCTTACTTCACAAACATACATTCTATGACTTCTCACACCTCCATACTATGACTTCACACACCTCCATTCTTTGACTTCACACACCTCCATTCTGTGTTCACACACCTCAATTCTGTGACTTCACACACCTCCATTTTGACTTCACACACCTCCATTCTATGACTTCACACACCTCCCTTCTATGACTTCGCACAGCTCCATTCTTTGATTTCACACACCTAAATTCTGAGTTGACACACCTACATTCTGTGACTTCACACACCTCCATTCTGTGACGTCACACACCTCCATTCTATGAGTTCACACATCTACATTCTGACTTCACACACCTCCATTCTATGACTTCACACACCTCCATTCTTAATTCACACAGCTCCATTCTGTGACTTCACAAAACTCCATTCTATGATTTCACACACCTCCATACTATGACTTCACACAACTCCATCTATGACTTCACACACCTCAATTCTGACATCACCCACCTCTATTCTATGACTTCGCACACTCCATTTTTACATCACACACCTCCATTCTATGACTTCACAGACCTCGAATCTGTGACTTCACTCACCTGCACTCTATGACTTCACACTCCTCCATTCTATGATTTCCCACACCTCCTTTTTATGACTTCACCCACATCCAATCTATGACTACACACCTCCATTCTGACTTCACACACCTGCATTCTGTGACTTCACACACCTCCATTCTATGAGTTCACACACCTCCATTCTATGAGTTCACACACCTCCATTCTTACTTCAGAAACATCCATTCTATAACTTCACAAACCTCCATTCTGTGACTTCACACACCTCCATTCTGAGTTCACACAACTCCATTCGGTGACTTCACACACCTCCATTCTGTGCATTCGCACACCTCCATTCTATAACTTCACACACTTCCATTCTATGACTTCACACACTTCCATTCTGTGACGTCAAACACCTCCATTCTAAGTTCACACACCTCCAATCTGTCACTTCACACACCTCCATTCTGTGACTTCACACACCTCCATTCTATGAATTCACACACATCCATTCTATGACTTCACACACCTCCACTCTGTGACTAGACACACATCCATTCTGAGTTCACACACCTCCATTCTTTGACTTCACACACCTCCATTCTGTTACTTCCCACACCTCCATTCTGTGACTTCACACACCTCCGTTCTATGACTTCACACACCTCCCTTCTATGACTTCACACACCTCCATTCTTTGACTTCACACACCTCCATTCTATGACTTCACACACCTCCATTCTATGACTTCACACACCTCCAATATATGACTACAAACACCTGAATTCTGTGACTTCACACACCTCCATTCTATGACTTCATACCCGTCAATTCTGTGACTTCACACACCTCAGTTCTCTGACTTCACACACGTCCATTCTATGACTTCACCCACCTCCATTCTATGACTTCACACACCTCCAATTTGGCTTTACATACCTCCATTCTATGACTTCACAAACCTCCATTCTCTGACTTCACACACCTCCATTCTGTGATTTCACAAACCTCCATTCTATGATTTCACACACCTCCATTTTACGACGTCACACACCTCCATTTTGACTTCACTCATCTCCATTATGTGACTTCCCACTCCTCCCTTCGGTGACTTCACACACCTCCATTCTATGACTTCACACATCTACATTCTATGACTTCACACACCTCCATTCTATGACTTCACACACTTCCATTCTATGAAGTCACATACCTCCATGCTATCATTTCACACACCTCCATTCTGTGACTTCACACACCTCCATTCTGAGTTCACATACCTCCATTCTGTGACTCAACACACCTCCATTCTGACTTCACACACCTCCATTTTGACTTCAGACACCTCATTTCTTGACTTCACACACCTCCATGCTGACTTCACACACCTCCATTCTATGACTTCACACAGCTCTATTCTATGATTTCACACACCTCCATTCTGAGTTCACACACCTCCATTCTGTGACTTCACACACCTCCATTCTGACTTTACACATCTCCATTGTATGACTTCACACACCTCCATTCTGTGACTTCACACACCTCTATTCTATGACTTCACACACCTTCATTGTTACTTCAGAAACATCCATTCTATGACTTCGCCCACCTCCATTCTGTGACTTCACACACCTCCATTCTGTGACTTCACACACCTCAATTCTGTGACTTCATACACCTCCATTTTGATTTAACACACCTCCATTCTATGACTTCACACACCTCCATTCTATGACTTTACACACCTACATTGTCACTTCACACACCTCCATTCTATGAGTTCACACACCTCCATTCTATGACTTCACTCACCTTCATTCTGTGACTTCACACACCACTATTGTTTGACTTCACACACCTCCATTCTTTGACTTCACACACCTCCATTCCACGACTTCACACACCTCCATTCGATGAGTTCACACACATCCATTCTATGAGTTCACACACCACAATTTTGTCTTCACAAACCTCCATTCTATGACTTCACCCACCTTCATTCTTAATTCAGAAACATCCATTTTATGACTTCCCACAACTCCATTTGTGACTTCGCAAACCTTCATTCTGTGACTTCACACACCTCCATTCTGAGTTAACACACCTCCATTCGGTGACTTCACACACCTCCATTCTGTGACTTCACAAACCTCCATTCTGTGACTTCATACACCTCCATTCTATGACTTCACCCACCTCCATTCTATGACTTCACACACCTCCATTCTCCGACTTCACACCCCTCTAATTTGATTTCTCATACCTCCATTCTATGACTTCATAAACGTCCCTTCGGTGACTTCACAATACTCCATTCTATGACTTCACACATCTACATTCTGTGACTTGACACACCTCAATTCTTACTCACACTACTCCATTCTGTGACTTCACAAAACTCCATTCTATGATTTCACATATCTCCATACTATGACTTTACACAGCTCCATCTATGACTTCACACACCTCCATTCTGAGTTCACACACCTCCATTCTGTGACTTCACACACCTCCATTCTGACTTCACACACCTCCATTGTTTGACTTCACACACCTCCATTCTATGACTTCACAAACTTCCATTGTGACGTCACACACCTCCATTCTATGAGTTCACACACATCCATTCTTTGACTTCACACACCTAATTTCTATGACTTCACCCACCTGCATTCTATGACTTCACACCTCCATTCTGACTTCACACACCTCAATTCTGTGACTTCACACACCTCCATTCTATGACTTCACAAAGTACCATTGTGACGTCACACACCTCCATTCTATGAGTTCACACACCTCCATTCTATGACTTCACACACCTCCATTCTGTGACGTCACACACCTCAATTCTGTGAATTCACACACCTTCATTCTTACTTCACAAACATACATTCTATGACTTCTCACACCTCCATACTATGACTTCACACACCTCCATTCTTTGACTTCACACACCTCCATTCTGTGTTCACACACCTCAATTCTGTGACTTCACACACCTCCATTTTGACTTCACACACCTCCATTCTATGACTTCACACACCTCCCTTCTATGACTTCGCACAGCTCCATTCTTTGATTTCACACACCTAAATTCTGAGTTGACACACCTACATTCTGTGACTTCACACACCTCCATTCTGTGACGTCACACACCTCCATTCTATGAGTTCACACATCTACATTCTGACTTCACACACCTCCATTCTATGACTTCACACACCTCCATTCTTAATTCACACAGCTCCATTCTGTGACTTCACAAAACTCCATTCTATGATTTCACACACCTCCATACTATGACTTCACACAACTCCATCTATGACTTCACACACCTCAATTCTGACATCACCCACCTCTATTCTATGACTTCGCACACTCCATTTTTACATCACACACCTCCTTTCTATGACTTCACAGACCTCGAATCTGTGACTTCACTCACCTGCACTCTATGACTTCACACTCCTCCATTCTATGATTTCCCACACCTCCTTTTTATGACTTCACCCACATCCAATCTATGACTACACACCTCCATTCTGACTTCACACACCTGCATTCTGTGACTTCACACACCTCCATTCTATGAGTTCACACACCTCCATTCTATGAGTTCACACACCTCCATTCTTACTTCAGAAACATCCATTCTATAACTTCACAAACCTCCATTCTGTGACTTCACACACCTCCATTCTGAGTTCACACAACTCCATTCGGTGACTTCACACACCTCCATTCTGTGCATTCGCACACCTCCATTCTATAACTTCACACACTTCCATTCTATGACTTCACACACTTCCATTCTGTGACGTCAAACACCTCCATTCTAAGTTCACACACCTCCAATCTGTCACTTCACACACCTCCATTCTGTGACTTCACACACCTCCATTCTATGAATTCACACACATCCATTCTATGACTTCACACACCTCCATTCTGTGACTAGACACACATCCATTCTGAGTTCACACACCTCCATTCTTTGACTTCACACACCTCCATTCTGTTACTTCCCACACCTCCATTCTGTGACTTCACACACCTCCGTTCTATGACTTCACACACCTCCCTTCTATGACTTCACACACCTCCATTCTTTGACTTCACACACCTCCATTCTATGACTTCACACACCTCCATTCTATGACTTCACACACCTCCAATATATGACTACAAACACCTGAATTCTGTGACTTCACACACCTCCATTCTATGACTTCATACCCGTCAATTCTGTAACTTCACACACCTCAGTTCTCTGACTTCACACACGTCCATTCTATGACTTCACCCACCTCCATTCTATGACTTCACACACCTCCAATTTGGCTTTACATACCTCCATTCTATGACTTCACAAACCTCCATTCTCTGCCTTCACACACCTCCATTCTGTGATTTCACAAACCTCCATTCTATGATTTCACACACCTCCATTTTACGACGTCACACACCTCCATTTTGACTTCACTCATCTCCATTATGTGACTTCCCACTCCTCCCTTCGGTGACTTCACACACCTCCATTCTATGACTTCACACATCTACATTCTATGACTTCACACACCTCCATTCTATGACTTCACACACTTCCATTCTATGAAGTCACATACCTCCATGCTATCATTTCACACACCTCCATTCTGTGACTTCACACACCTCCATTCTGAGTTCACATACCTCCATTCTGTGACTCAACACACCTCCATTCTGACTTCACACACCTCCATTTTGACTTCAGACACCTCATTTCTTGACTTCACACACCTCCATGCTGACTTCACACACCTCCATTCTATGACTTCACACAGCTCTATTCTATGATTTCACACACCTCCATTCTGAGTTCACACACCTCCATTCTGTGACTTCACACACCTCCATTCTGACTTTACACATCTCCATTGTATGACTTCACACACCTCCATTCTGTGACTTCACACACCTCTATTCTATGACTTCACACACCTTCATTGTTACTTCAGAAACATCCATTCTATGACTTCGCCCACCTCCATTCTGTGACTTCACACACCTCCATTCTGTGACTTCACACACCTCAATTCTGTGACTTCATACACCTCCATTTTGATTTAACACACCTCCATTCTATGACTTCACACACCTCCATTCTATGACTTTACACACCTACATTGTCACTTCACACACCTCCATTCTATGAGTTCACACACCTCCATTCTATGACTTCACTCACCTTCATTCTGTGACTTCACACACCACTATTGTTTGACTTCACACACCTCCATTCTTTGACTTCACACACCTCCATTCCACGACTTCACACACCTCCATTCGATGAGTTCACACACATCCATTCTATGAGTTCACACACCACAATTTTGTCTTCACAAACCTCCATTCTATGACTTCACCCACCTTCATTCTTAATTCAGAAACATCCATTTTATGACTTCCCACAACTCCATTTGTGACTTCGCAAACCTTCATTCTGTGACTTCACACACCTCCATTCTGAGTTAACACACCTCCATTCGGTGACTTCACACACCTCCATTCTGTGACTTCACAAACCTCCATTCTGTGACTTCATACACCTCCATTCTATGACTTCACCCACCTCCATTCTATGACTTCACACACCTCCATTCTCCGACTTCACACCCCTCTAATTTGATTTCTCATACCTCCATTCTATGACTTCATAAACGTCCCTTCGGTGACTTCACAATACTCCATTCTATGACTTCACACATCTACATTCTGTGACTTGACACACCTCAATTCTTACTCACACTACTCCATTCTGTGACTTCACAAAACTCCATTCTATGATTTCACATATCTCCATACTATGACTTTACACAGCTCCATCTATGACTTCACACACCTCCATTCTGAGTTCACACACCTCCATTCTGTGACTTCACACACCTCCATTCTGACTTCACACACCTCCATTGTTTGACTTCACACACCTCCATTCTATGACTTCACAAACTTCCATTGTGACGTCACACACCTCCATTCTATGAGTTCACACACATCCATTCTTTGACTTCACACACCTAATTTCTATGACTTCACCCACCTCCATTCTATGACTTCACACCTCCATTCTGACTTCACACACCTACATTCTGTGACTTCACACACCTCCATTCTATGATTTCACACACCTCCATTCTGTGACTTCACACACCTCCATTCTATGACTTCACACACCTCCATTCTGTGACTTCACACACGTCCATTCAATTACTTCACACACCTCCATTCTATGACTTCACACACCTACATTGTGACTTCACACACCTCCATTCTATGAGTTCACACACCTGCATTGTGACTTCACACACCTCCATTCTATGACTTCAAACACCTCCACTCTGACCTCACACACCTCCATTCTGACTTCACACACCTAAATTCTGTGACTTCACACACCTCCATTCTATGATTTCACACACCTCCATTCTATGACTTCACTCACCTCCATTCTATGACTTCACACACCTCCTTTCTGAGTTGACACCCGTCCATTCTATGACTTCACACACCTCCAATCTGAATTCACACACCTCCATTCTATGACTTCACCCACCTCCATTCTATGACTTCACACACCTCCATTCTCCGACTTCACACCCCTCTAATGTGATTTCTCATACCTCCATTCTTTGACTTCACACACCTCCATTTTGACTTCACACACCTCCATTCTGTGATTTCACAAACCTCCATTCTATGACTTCACACACCTCCACTCTGCGAATTCACACACCTCCATTCTGTGACTTTACACACCTCCATTCTGCGAATTCACACACCTCCATTCTGTGATTTAACACACCTCCATTCTATGACTTCACACACCTCCATTCGTTGACTTCACACATCTCCATTCTATGACTTCACACACCTCCATTGTAACTTCAGACAACTCCATTCTATGAGTTCACACTCCTCCATTCTGACTTCACACACCTCCATTCTATGACTTCACACAGCTCCATTCTGACTTCACACACCTCCATTCTATGAGTTTGCACACCTCTATTCTGACTTCACACACATCCATTCTGTTACTTCACAAACCTCCTTTCTATGACTTCACCCAACTCCACTCTGTGAATGCACACATCTCTACTCTGTGTCTTTACACACCTCCATTCTGCGAATTCATACCCCTCCATTCTGAGATTTCACACACCTCCATTCTATGACTTCACACACCTCCATTCTATGACTTCACACACCTCCATTCTATGACTTCACACCCCTGCACTCTGACATCACACACCTCCATTCTATGACTTCATACACCTCCCTTCTATGACTTCATACACCAACATTCTATGACTTCAAACACCTCCATTCTGTGACTTCACAAATCTCCATTCTGGCTTCACACTCCTCCATTCTATGACTTCACACACCTCCATTCTATGACTTCACACATCTCCTTTTTGTAACTTCCCACACTTCCAATGTTTGACTTCACAAACCTCCATTCCATGACTTCACACACCTCCATTCTATGAGTTCACACACCTCCATTCTTTGACTACACACCTCCATTTTGACTTCACACACCTAAATTCTGTGACTTCACACACCTCCATTTTTGACTTCACACAACACCATTTTGACTTCACACACCTCCATTCTGCGACTTCACACACCTCCATTCTATGACTTCACACACCTCCATCTATGATTGCACACACCTCCATTCTGAGTTCACAAACCTCCATTCTGTGACTTCACACACCTCCATTCTGACTTCACACACCTCCATTGTATGACTTCACACACCTCCATTCTGTGACTTCACACACCTCCATTCTATGACTTCACAAACTTCCATTGTGACATCACACACCTCCATTCTATGAGTTCACACTCCTCCATTCTATGACTTCACACACCTCCATTCTGACTTCACACACCTCCATTCTATGAGTTCACACACCTGCATTGTGACTTCACACACCTCCATTCTATGACTTCAAACACCTCCACTCTGACCTCACACACCTCCATTCTGACTTCACACACCTAAATTCTGTGACTTCACACACCTCCATTCTATGATTTCACACACCTCCATTCTATGACTTCACTCACCTCCATTCTATGACTTCACACACCTCCTTTCTGAGTTGACACCCGTCCATTCTATGACTTCACACACCTCCAATCTGAATTCACACACCTCCATTCTATGACTTCACCCACCTCCATTCTATGACTTCACACACCTCCATTCTCCGACTTCACACCCCTCTAATGTGATTTCTCATACCTCCATTCTATGACTTCACAAACCTCCCTTCGGTACTTCACAATACTCCATTCTAAAACTTCACACATCTACATTCTATGACTTCACACTCCTCAATTCTGACTCACACAACTCCATTCTGTGACTTCACAAAACTCCATTCTATGATTTCACATATCTCCATACTATGACTTCACACACCTCCATCAATTACTCCACACACCGCCATTCTGAGTTCACACACCTCCATTCTTTGACTTCACACACCTCCATTCTATGACTTCACACACCTCCATTCTATGACTTCACACACCTCCATTCTATGACTTCACACACCTGCATTCTGACTTCACACACCTCCATTCTATGACTTCATACACCTCCATTCTATGACTTCATACACCAACATTCTGGGACTTCACACACCTCCATTCTATGACTTCACAAATCTCCATTCTGACTTCACACTCCTCCATTCTATGACTTCACACACCTCCATTCTATGACTTCACACATCTCCATTCTGTAACTTCACACACTTCCAATGTTTGACTTCACAAACCTCCATTCCATGACTTCACACACCTCCATTCCATGAATTCACACACCGCCATTCTTTGACTTCACACACCTCCATTTTGACTTCACACACCTACATTCTGTGACTTCACACACCTCCATTCTGTGACTTCACACACCTCCATTCTATGAGTTCACACACCTCCATTTTGACTTCACACACCTCCATTCTATAACTTAACACAGCTCCATTCCGACTTCACGCACCTCAATTCTATGACTTTACACACCTCTATTCTGACTTCACACACCTCCATTCTGTGATTTCACAAACCTCCATTCTATGACTTCACACACCTCCACTCTGCGAATTCACACACCTCCATTCTGTGACTTTACACACCTCCATTCTGCGAATTCACACACCTCCATTCTGTGATTTAACACACCTCCATTCTATGACTTCACACACCTCCATTCGTTGACTTCACACATCTCCATTCTATGACTTCACACACCTCCATTGTAACTTCAGACAACTCCATTCTATGAGTTCACACTCCTCCATTCTGACTTCACACACCTCCATTCTATGACTTCACACAGCTCCATTCTGACTTCACACACCTCCATTCTATGAGTTTGCACACCTCTATTCTGACTTCACACACATCCATTCTGTTACTTCACAAACCTCCTTTCTATGACTTCACCCAACTCCACTCTGTGAATGCACACATCTCTACTCTGTGTCTTTACACACCTCCATTCTGCGAATTCATACCCCTCCATTCTGAGATTTCACACACCTCCATTCTATGACTTCACACACCTCCATTCTATGACTTCACACACCTCCATTCTATGACTTCACACCCCTGCACTCTGACATCACACACCTCCATTCTATGACTTCATACACCTCCCTTCTATGACTTCATACACCAACATTCTATGACTTCAAACACCTCCATTCTGTGACTTCACAAATCTCCATTCTGGCTTCACACTCCTCCATTCTATGACTTCACACACCTCCATTCTATGACTTCACACATCTCCTTTTTGTAACTTCCCACACTTCCAATGTTTGACTTCACAAACCTCCATTCCATGACTTCACACACCTCCATTCTATGAGTTCACACACCTCCATTCTTTGACTACACACCTCCATTTTGACTTCACACACCTAAATTCTGTGACTTCACACACCTCCATTTTTGACTTCACACAACACCATTTTGACTTCACACACCTCCATTCTGCGACTTCACACACCTCCATTCTATGACTTCACACACCTCCATCTATGATTGCACACACCTCCATTCTGAGTTCACAAACCTCCATTCTGTGACTTCACACACCTCCATTCTGACTTCACACACCTCCATTGTATGACTTCACACACCTCCATTCTGTGACTTCACACACCTCCATTCTATGACTTCACAAACTTCCATTGTGACATCACACACCTCCATTCTATGAGTTCACACTCCTCCATTCTATGACTTCACACACCTCCATTCTGACTTCACACACCTCTATTCTATGACTTCGAACACCTACATTCTGACTTCACACACCTCCATTCTATGAGTTCACACACCTACATTGTGACTTCACCCACCTCCATTCTATGACTTCACACACCTCCATTCTGACCTCACACACCTCCATTCTGACTTCACACACCTAAATTCTGTGACTTCACACACCTCCATTCTATGATTTCACACACCTCCATTCTATGACTTCACTCACCTCCATTCTATGACTTCACACACCTCCTTTCTGAGTTGACACACCTCCATCTATGACTTCACACACCTCCAATCTGAATTCACGCACCTCCATTCTATGACTTCACCCACCTCCATTCTGTGACTTCACACACCTCCATTCTACGACTTCACACCCCTCTAATTTGATTTCTCCTACCTCCATTCTATGACTTCACAAACCTCCCTTCGGTGACTTCACAATACTCCATTCTATGACTTCACACACCTCCATTCTATGACTTCACAGACCTCGAATCTGTGACTTCACTCACCTCCACTCTATGACTTCACAATTCTCCATTCTATGACTTCCCACACCTAAGTTCTATGACTTCACCCACCTCCATTCTATGACTTCACACCTCCATTCTGACTTCACACACCTCCACTCTATGACTTCACACACCTCCATTTTGACTTCACACACCTCCATTCTCTGACTTCACACACCTCCATTCTATGATTTCACACACCTCCATTCTGTGACCTCACACACCTCCATTCTGTGACTTCACACACCTCCATTCTGTGACGTCACACACCTCCATTCTGAGTTCACACACCTCCATTCTGTGACTTCTCACACCTGGATTCTGTGACTTCACACACCTCCAATCTGTGACTTCACACACTTCCATTCTATGACTTCACACACCTCCATTCTATGACTTCACACACCTCCATTCTGTGACTTCACACACCTCCATTCTATGACCTCACATACCCTCATTCTATGATTTCACACACCTCCATTCTATGATTTCACACATCCATTTTGATTTCACACACCTCTAATATATGTCTTCAAACACCTCAATTCTGTGACTTCACACACCTCCATTCTATGGCTTCATACCGTCCATTCTGTGACTTCACACACCTACATTCTATGACTTCACACACTTCCATTCTATGACTTCACACACCTCCATTTTGTGACTTTACACACCTCCATTCTGGGTTCACACACCTCCATTCTGTGACTTTACACTCCTGCAATCTGTGACTTCCCACACCTCCATTCTGTGACTTCCCACACCTCCATTCTATGACTTCACACACCTTCATTCTTACTTCACAAACACCCATTCTATGACTTCACACACCTCCATTCTATGACTTCACACACCTCCATTCTGTGACTTCACACACCTCCTTTCTATGACTTCACAAACCTCCATTCTGACTACACACACCTCCACTCTATGACTTCATACACCTCCATTCTATGACATCATACACCAACATTCTAGGACTTCAGAAACCTCCACTCTATGACTTCACAAATGTCCATTCTGACTTCACACTCCTCCATTCTATGACTTCACTCACCTCCATTCTATGACTTCACACCTCTATTCTGACCTCACACACGTCCATTCTATGACTTCACACACCTCCATTCTGACTTCACACACCTCCATTCTGTGACTTCACACACCTCCATTCTATGATTTCACACACCTCCATTCTGTGACTTCACACACCTCCATTCTATGACTTCACACACCTCCATTCTGTGACTTCACACACCTCCATTCTATGATTTCACACACCTCCATTCTATGACTTCACACACCTACATTGTGACTTCACACACCTCCATTCTATGGGTTCACACACCTGCATTGTGACTTCACACACCTCCATTCTATGACTTCAAACACCTCCATTCTGACCTCACACACCTCCATTCTGACTTCACACACCTCCATTCTGTGACTTCACACACCTCCATTCTATGATTTCACACACCTCCATTCTATGACTTCACTCACCTCCATTCTATGACTTCACACATCTCCTTTCTGAATTGACACACCTCCATTCTATGACTTCACAAACCTCCAATCTGAATTCACACACCTCCATTCTATGACTTCACCCACCTCCATTCTATGACTTCACACACCTCCATTCTCCGACTTCACACCCCTCTAATTTGATTTCTCATAACTCCATTCTATGACTTCACAAACATCCCTTCGGTGACTTCACAATACTCCATTCTATGACTTCACACATCTACATTCTATGACTTCACACACCTCAATTCTGACTCACACAACTCCATTCTATGATTTCACATATCTCCGTACTATGACTTCACACACCTCCATTCTGAGTTCACACACCTCCATTCTGTGACTTCACACACCTCCATTCTGACTTCACACACCTCCATTCTATGACTTCACACACCTCCACTCTGTGACTTCACACATCTCCACTCTGTGACTTTACACACCTCCATTCTGCGAATTCACACACCTCCATTCTGTGATTTCACACACCTCCATTCTATGACTTCACACACCTCCATTCTTTGACTTCACACACCTCCATTCTATGACTTCACACACCTCCATTGTAACTTCACACACCTCCATTCTGTGACTTCACACACCTCCCTTCCGTGACTTCACACACCTCCATTCTATGACTTCACACACCTACATTCTATGACATCACACACCTCCATTCTATGACTTCACACACTTCCATTCTATGACTTCACACACCTCCATTCTATGACTTCACACACCTCCATTCTATGACTTCACACACCTGCATTCTGACTTCACACACCTCCATTCTATGACTTCATACACCTCCATTCTATGACTTCATACACCAAGATTCTAGGACTTCACACACCTCCATTCTATGACTTCACAAATCTCCATTCTGACTTCACACTCCTCCATTCTATGACTTCACACACCTCCATTCTATGACTTCACACATCTCCATTCTGTAACTTCACACACTTCCAATGTTTGACTTCATAAACCTCCATTCCTTGACTTCACACACCTCCATTCCATGAGTTCACACACCGCCATTTTTGACTTCACACACCTCCATTTTGACTTCACACACCTACGTTCTGTGACTTCACACACCTCCATTTGTGACTTCACACACCTCCAGTTTGACTTCACACACCTCCATTCTGTGACTTCACACACCTCCATTCTATGACTTCACACACTTCCTTTCTATTACTTCACACACTTCCATTCTGTGACTTCACACACCTCCTTTCTCAGTTCACACACCTCCATTCTATGACTTCACACACCTCCATTCTCCGACTTCACACCCCTCTAATTTGATTTCTCATAACTCCATTCTATGACTTCACAAACATCCCTTCGGTGACTTCACAATACTCCATTCTATGACTTCACACATCTACATTCTATGACTTCACACACCTCAATTCTGACTCACACAACTCCATTCTATGATTTCACATATCTCCGTACTATGACTTCACACACCTCCATTCTGAGTTCACACACCTCCATTCTGTGACTTAACACACCTCCATTCTGACTTCACACACCTCCATTCTATGACTTCACACACCTCCACTCTGTGACTTCACACATCTCCACTCTGTGACTTTACACACCTCCATTCTGCGAATTCACACACCTCCATTCTGTGATTTCACACACCTCCATTCTATGACTTCACACACCTCCATTCTTTGACTTCACACACCTCCATTCTATGACTTCACACACCTCCATTGTAACTTCACACACCTCCATTCTGTGACTTCACACACCTCCCTTCCGTGACTTCACACACCTCCATTCTATGACTTCACACACCTACATTCTATGACATCACACACCTCCATTCTATGACTTCACACACTTCCATTCTATGACTTCACACACCTCCATTCTATGACTTCACACACCTCCATTCTATGACTTCACACACCTGCATTCTGACTTCACACACCTCCATTCTATGACTTCATACACCTCCATTCTATGACTTCATACACCAAGATTCTAGGACTTCACACACCTCCATTCTATGACTTCACAAATCTCCATTCTGACTTCACACTCCTCCATTCTATGACTTCACACACCTCCATTCTATGACTTCACACATCTCCTTTCTGTAACTTCACACACTTCCAATGTTTGACTTCACAAACCTCCATTCCATGACTTCACACACCTCCATTCCATGAGTTCACACACCGCCATTTTTGACTTCACACACCTCCATTTTGACTTCACACACCTACATTCTGTGACTTCACACACCTCCATTTGTGACTTCACACACCTCCATTTTGACTTCACACACCTCCATTCTGTGACTTCACACACCTCCATTCTATGACTTCACACACTTCCTTTCTATTACTTCACACACTTCCATTCTGTGACTTCACACACCTCCTTTCTCAGTTCACACACCTCCATTGTTTGACTTCACACACCTCCAATATATGACCTCAAACACCTCAATTCTCTGACTTCACACACCTCCATTCTCTGACTTCACACCCCTCCAATTTGACTTCACATACCTCCATTCTATGACTTCACAAACCTCCTTTCGCTGACTTCACAATCCTCCATTCTATGACTTCACACATCTGCATTCTATGACTTCACACACCTCAATTCTGACTCACACAACTCCATTCTGTGACTTCACAAAACTCCATTCTATGACTTCACACAGCTCCATTCTATGACTTCAGAAACCTCCATTCTATGACTTCACACACCTCCATTCTATGACTTCACACACCTCCATTCTATGATTTCACACACCTCCATTCTATGACTTCACACACCGCCATTCTGTGACTTCACACACCTCCATTCTATGAGTTCACACACCTCCATTCTGACTTCACACACCTCCATTCTATGACTTCACACAGCTCCATTCTGACTTCACACACCTCCATTCTATGACTTTGCACACATCTATTCTGACTTCACACACCTCCATTCTGTGACTTCACACACCTCCATTCTGACTTCACAAACCTCCTTTCTATGACTTCACCCAACTCCACTCTGTGAATGCACCCATCTCCACTCTGTGTCTTTACACAATTCCATTCTGCGAATTCACACACCTCCACTCTATGACTTCATACACCTCCCTTCTATGACTTCATACACCATCATTCTATGACTTCACACACCTCCATTCTGTGACTTCACAAATCTCCATTCTGACTTCACACTCCTCCATTCTGTGACTTCACACACCTCCATTCTATGACTTCACACATCTCCTTTTGTAACTTCCCACACTTCCAATATTTGACTTCACAAACCTCCATTCCATGACTTCACACACCTCCATTCTATGAGTTCACACACCTCCATTCTTTGACTTCACACACCTCCATTTTGACTTCACACACCTACATTCTGTGACTTCACACACCTCCATTTGTGACTTCACACACCACCATTTTGACTTCACACACCTCCATTCTGTGAATTCACACACCTCCATTCTATGACTTCACACACCTCCATTCTATGACTTCACACACCTACATTCTGACTTCACACACCTCCATTCTATGAGTTCACACACCTGCATTGTGACTTCACACACCTCCATTCTATGACTTCACACACCTCCATTCTGTGACTCACACACCTCCATTCTATGACTTCACACACCTCCATTCTATGACTTCACACACCTACATTGTGACTTCACACACCTCCATTCTATAGGTTCACACACCTGCATTGTGACTTCACACACCTCCATTCTATGACATCAAACACCTCCATTCTGACCTCACACACCTCCATTCTGACTTCACACACCTAAATTCTGTGAATTCACACACCTCCATTCTATGATTTCACACACCTCCATTCTATGACTACACTCACCTCCATTCTATGACATCACACATCGACTTTCTGAGTTGACACACCTCCATTCTATGACTTCACAAACTTCCAATCTGAATTCACACACCTCCATTCTATGACTTCACCCACCTCCATTCTATGACTTCACACACCTCCATTCTCCGACTTCACACCCCTCTAATTTGATTTCTCATACCTCCATTCTATGACTTCACAAACATCCCTTCGGTGACTTCACAATACTCCATTCTATGACTTCACACATCTACATTCTATGACTTCACACACCTAAATTCTGACTCACACAACTCCATTCTGTGACTTCACACAACTCCATTCTGTGACTTCACACAACTCCATTCTATGATTTCACATATCTCCGTACTATGACTTCACACACCTCCATTCTGAGTTCACACACCTCCATTCTGTGACTTCACACACCTCCATTCGGACTTCACACACCTCCATTCTATGACTTCACACACCTCCACTCTGTGACTTCACACATCTCCACTCTGTGACTTTACACACCTCCATTCTGCGAATTCACACACCTCAATTCTGTGATTTCACACACCTCCATTCTATGACTTCACACACCTCCATTCTTTGACTTCACACACCTCTATTCTATGACTTCACAGACCTCGAATCTGTGACTTCACTCACCTCCACTCTATGACTTCACACTTCTCCATTTTATGACTTCCCAAACCTAATTTCTATGACTTCACCCACCTCCATTCTATGACTTCACACCTCTATTCTGACCTCACACACCTCCATTCTGTGACTTCACACACCTCCATTCTGACTTCACACACCTCCATTCTGTGACTTCACACACCTCCATTCTATGATTTCACACACCTCCATTCTGTGACTTCACACACCTCCATTCTGTGACTTCACACACCTCCATTCTATGACTTCACACACCTCCATTCTGTGACTTCACACACCTCCATTCTATGACTTCACACACCTCCATTCTATGACTTCACACACCTACATTGTGACTTCACACACCTCCATTCTATGAGTTCACACACCTGCATTGTGACTTCACACACCTCCATTCTATGACTTCAAACACCTCCATTCTGACCTCACACACCTCCATTCTAACTTCACACACCTAAATTCTGTGACTTCACACACCTCCATTCTTTGATTTCACACACCTCCATTCTATGACTTCACTCACCTCCATTCTATGACTTCACACACCTCCTTTCTGAGTTGACACACCTCCATTCTATGACTTCACAAACCTCCAATCTGAATTCACACACCTCCATTCTATGACTTCACCCACCTCCATTCTATGACTTCACACACCTCCATTCTCCGACTTCACACCCCTCTAATTTGATTTCTCATACCTCCATTCTATGACTTCACAAACATCCCTTCGGTGACTTCACAATACTCCATTCTATGACTTCACACATCTACATTCTATGACTTCACACACCTCAATTCTGACTCACACAACTCCATTCTTTGACTTCACAAAACTCCATTCTATGATTTCACATATCTCCATACTGTGACTTCACACACCTCCATCTATGACTTCACACACCTCCATTCTGAGTTCACACACCTCCATTCTGTGACTTCACACACCTCCATTCTGACTTCACACACCTCCATTGTATGACTTCACACACCTCTATTCTGTGACTTCACACACCTCCATTCTATGACTTCACAAACTTCCTTTGTGACGACACACACCTCCATTCTATGAGTTCACACACGTCCATTCTATGACTTCACACACCTCCATTCTAACTTCACACACCTCTATTCTATGACTTCGAACACCTATATTCTGACTTCACACACATCCATTCTATGACTTCACAGACCTCGAATCTGTGACTTCACTCACCTCCACTCTATGACTTCACAATTCTCCATTCTATGACTTCCCACACCTAATTTCTATGACTTCACCCACCTCCATTTTGATTTCACACCTCCATTCTGACTTCACACACCTTCATTCTATGACTTCACACACCTCCATTCTGTGACTTCACACACCTCCAGTCTATGACTTCACACTCGTCCATTCTATGCCTTCACACACCTACATTGTGACTTCACACAACTCCATTTTATCAGTTCACACACCTGCATTGTGACTTCACATACCTCCATTCTATGACTTCACAGACCTCCATTCTGACCTCACACACCTCCATTCTGACTTCACACACCTAAATTCTGTGACTTCACACACCTCCATTCTATGATATCACACACCTCCATTCTATGACTTCACTCACCTCCATTCTATGACTTCACACACCTCCTTTCTGAGTTGACACACCTCCATTCTATGACTTCACACACCTCCAATCTGAATTCACACACCTCCATTCTATGATTTCACACACCTCCATTCTGTGACTTCACACACCTCCATTCTATTAGTTCACACACCTCCATTTTGACTTCACACACCTCCATTCTATAACTTAACACAGCTCCATTCTGACTTTACACACCTCAATTCTATGACTTTACACACGTCTATTCTGACTTCACACAACCCCATTCTGTGACTTCACAAACCTCCGTTCTATGACTTCACACACCTGCACTCTGTGACTTCACAAACCTCCACTCTGTGACTTTACACACCTCCATTCTGCGAATTCACACACCTCCATTCTGTGATTTCACACACCTCCATTCTATGATTTCACACACCTCCATTCTTTGACTACACACACCTACATTCTATGACTTCACACACCTCCATTGTAACTTCACCCACCTCCATTCTTTGACTTCACACACCTCCCTTCCGTGACTTCACACACCTCCATTCTATGACTTCACACACCTACATTCTATGACATCACACACCTCCATTATATGACTTCACACACTTCCATTCTATGACTTCACACAAATCCATTCTTTCACTTCACACACCTCCATTCTATGACTTCACACACCTGCATTCTGACTTCACACACCTCCATTCTATGACTTCATACACCTCCATTCTATGACATCATACACCAACATTCTAGGACTTCACACACCTCCACTCTATGACTTCACAAATCTCCATTCTGACTTCACACTCCTCCATTCTATGACTTCACTCACCTCCATTCTATGACTTCACACCTCTATTCTGACCTCACACACGTCCATTCTATGACTTCACACACCTCCATTCTGACTTCACACACCTCCATTTTGTGACTTCACACACCTCCATTCTATGATTTCACACACCTCCATTCTGTGACTTCACACACCTCCATTCTATGACTTCACACACCTCCATTCTGTGACTTCACACACCTCCATTCTATGATTTCACACACCTCCATTCTATGACTTCACACACCTACATTCTGACTTCACACACCTCCATTCTGACTTCACACACCTCCATTCTGTGACTTCACACACCTCCATTCTATGATTTCACACACCTCCATTCTATGACTTCACTCACCTCCATTCTATGACTTCACACACCTCCTTTCTGAATTGACACACCTCCATTCTATGACTTCACAAACTTCCAATCTGAATTCACACACCTCCATTCTATGACTTCACCCACCTCCATTCTATGACTTCACACACCTCCATTCTCCGACTTTACACCCCTCTAATTTGATTTCTCATACCTCCATTCTATGACTTCACAAACATCCCTTCGGTGACTTCACAATACTCCATTCTATGACTTCACACATCTACATTCTATGACTTCACACACCTCAATTCTGACTCACACAACTCCATTCTATGATTTCACATATCTCCGTACTATGACTTCACACACCTCCATTCTGAGTTCACACACCTCCATTCTGTGACTTCACACACCTCCATTCTGACTTCACACACCTCCATTCTATGACTTCACACACCTCCACTCTGTGACTTCACACATCTCCACTCTGTGACTTCACACACCTCCATTCTGCGAATTCACACACCTCCATTCTATGACTTCACACACTTCCATTCTAAGACTTCACACACCTCCATTCTATGACTTCACACACCTCCATTCTATGACTTCACACACCTGCATTCTGACTTCACACACCTCCATTCTATGACTTCATACACCTCCATTCTATGACTTCATACACCAAGATTCTAGGACTTCACACTCCTCCATTCTATGACTTCACACACCTCCATTCTATGACTTCACACATCTCCTTTCTGTAACTTCACACACTTCCAATGTTTGACTTCACAAACCTCCATTCCATGACTTCACACACCTCCATTCCATGAGTTCACACACCGCCATTTTTGACTTCACACACCTCCATTTTGACTTCACACACCTACATTCTGTGACTTCACACACCTCCATTTGTGACTTCACACACCTCCATTTTGACTTCACACACCTCCATTCTGTGACTTCACACACCTCCATTCTATGACTTCACACACTTCCTTTCTATTACTTCACACACTTCCATTCTGTGACTTCACACACCTCCTTTCTCAGTTCACACACCTCCATTGTTTGACTTCACACACCTCCAATATATGACCTCAAACACCTCAATTCTCTGACTTCACACACCTCCATTCTCTGACTTCACACCCCTCCAATTTGACTTCACATACCTCCATTCTATGACTTCACAAACCTCCTTTCGCTGACTTCACAATCCTCCATTCTATGACTTCACACATCTGCATTCTATGACTTCACACACCTCAATTCTGACTCACACAACTCCATTCTGTGACTTCACAAAACTCCATTCTATGACTTCACACAGCTCCATTCTATGACTTCAGAAACCTCCATTCTATGACTTCACACACCTCCATTCTATGACTTCACACACCTCCATTCTATGATTTCACACACCTCCATTCTATGACTTCACACACCGCCATTCTGTGACTTCACACACCTCCATTCTATGAGTTCACACACCTCCATTCTGACTTCACACACCTCCATTCTATGACTTCACACAGCTCCATTCTGACTTCACACACCTCCATTCTATGACTTTGCACACATCTATTCTGACTTCACACACCTCCAATCTGTGACTTCACACACCTCCATTCTGACTTCACAAACCTCCTTTCTATGACTTCACCCAACTCCACTCTGTGAATGCACCCATCTCCACTCTGTGTCTTTACACACCTCCATTCTGCGAATTCACACACCTCCACTCTATGACTTCATACACCTCCCTTCTATGACTTCATACACCATCATTCTATGACTTCACACACCTCCATTCTGTGACTTCACAAATCTCCATTCTGACTTCACACTCCTCCATTCTGTGACTTCACACACCTCCATTCTATGACTTCACTCATCTCCTTTTGTAACTTCCCACACTTCCAATGTTTGACTTCACAAACCTCCATTCCATGACTTCACACACCTCCATTCTATGAGTTCACACACCTCCATTCTTTGACTTCACACACCTCCATTTTGACTTCACACACCTACATTCTGTGACTTCACACACCTCCATTTGTGACTTCACACACCACCAGTTTGACTTCACACACCTCCATTCTGTGAATTCACACACCTCCATTCTATGACTTCACACACCTCCACTCTATGACTTCACACACCTACATTCTGACTTCACACACCTCCATTCTATGAGTTCACACACCTGCATTGTGACTTCACACACCTCCATTCTATGACTTCACACACCTCCATTCTGTGACTCACACACCTCCATTCTATGACTTCACACACCTCCATTCTGTGACTCACACACCTCCATTCTATGACTTCACAAACCTCCAATCTGAATTCACACACCTCCATTCTATGACGTCACCCACCTCCATTCTATGACTTCACACACCTCCATTCTCCGACTTCACACCCCTCTAATTTGATTTCTCATACCTCCATTCTATGACTTCACAAACATCCCTTCGGTGACTTCACAATACTCCATTCTATGACTTCACACATCTACATTCTATGACTTCACACACCTCAATTCTGACTCACACAACTCCATTCTGTGACTTCACACAACTCCATTCTATGATTTCACATATCTCCGTACTATGACTTCACACACCTCCATTCTGAGTTCACACACCTCCATTCTGTGACTTCACACACCTCCATTCGGACTTCACACACCTCCATTCTATGACTTCACACACCTCCACTCTGTGACTTCACACATCTCCACTCTGTGACTTTACACACCTCCATTCTGCGAATTCACACACCTCAATTCTGTGATTTCACACACCTCCATTCTATGACTTCACACACCTCCATTCTTTGACTTCACACACCTCCATTCTATGACTTCACACACCTCCATTGTAACTTCACACACCTCCATTCTGTGACTTCACACACCTCCCTTCCGTGACTTCACACACCTCCATTCTATGACTTCACACACCTACATTCTATGACATCACACACCTCCATTCTATGACTTCACACACTTCCATTCTATGACTTCACACACCTCCATTCTATGACTTCACACACCTCCATTCTATGAATTCACACACCTGCATTCTGACTTCACACACCTCCATTCTATGACTTCATACACCTCCATTCTATGACTTCATACACCAACATTCTAGGACTTCACACACCTCCATTCTATGACTTCACAAATCTCCATTCTGACTTCACACTCCTCCATTCTATGACTTCACACACCTCCATTCTATGACTTCACACATCTCCTTTCTGTAACTTCACACACTTCCAATGTTTGACTTCACAAACCTCCATTCCATGACTTCACACACCTCCATTCCATGAGTTCACACACCGCCATTTTTGACTTCACACACCTCCATTTTGACTTTCACACACCTACATTCTGTGACTTCACACACCTCCATTTGTGACTTCACACACCTCCATTTTGACTTCACACACCTCCATTCTGTGACTTCACACACCTCCATTCTATGACTTCACACACTTCCTTTCTATTACTTCACACACTTCCATTCTGTGACTTCACACACCTCCTTTCTCAGTTCACACACCTCCATTGTTTGACTTCACACACCTCCAATATATGACCTCAAACACCTCAATTCTCTGACTTCACACACCTCCATTCTCTGACTTCACACCCCTCCAATTTGACTTCACATACCTCCATTCTATGACTTCACACATCTGCATTCTATGACTTCACACACCTCAATTCTGACTCACACAACTCCATTTTGTGACTTCACAAAACTCCATTCTATGACTTCACACACCTCCATTCTATGACTTCACAAACCTCCATTCTATGACTTCACACACCTCCATTCTATGACTTCACACACCTCCATTCTATGATTTCACACACCTCCATTCTATGACTTCATACACCTCCATTCTGTGACTTCACACACCTCCATTCTATGAGTTCACACACCTCCATTCTGACTTCACACACCTCCATTCTATGACTTCACACAGCTCCATTCTGACTTCACACACCTCCATTCTATGACTTTGCACACCTCTATTCTGACTTCCCACACCTCCATTCTGTGACTTCACACACCTCCATTATGACTTCACAAACCTCCTTTCTATGACTTCACCCAACTCCACTCTGTGAATGCACCCATCTCCACTCTGTGTCTTTACACACCTCCATTCTGCGAATTCACACACCTCCTCTCTATGACTTCATACACCTCAATTCTATGACTTCATACACCATTATTCTATGACTTCACACACCTCCATTCTGTGACTTCACAAATCTCCATTCTGACTTCACACTCCTCCATTCTATGACTTCACACACCTCCATTCTATGACTTCACACATCTCCTTTTGTAACTTCCCACACTTCCAATGTTTGACTTCACAAACCTCCATTCCATGACTTCACACACCTCCATTCTATGAGTTCACACACCTCCATTCTTTGACTTCACACACCTCCATTTTGACTTCACACACCTACATTCTGTGACTTCACACACCTCCATTTGTGACTTCACACACCACCATTTTGACTTCACACACCTCCATTCTGTGAATTCACACACCTGCATTCTATGACTTCACACACCTCCATTCTATGACTTCACACACCTACATTGTGACTTCACACACCTCCATTCTATGAGTTCACACACCTGCATTGTGACTTCACACACCTCCATTCTATGACTTCACACATTGCCGGGGCCAACCGGCAGCAAACCAGGGTTCGCAGATTGGGGTTCCTGAAATAGGGGACAAGGACTAGGAAGAAAAAGAAGAGAGACAGACACACTAGGTCCGGGATGTCCGCAGTCCAGGCAAAGACTGACTAGACTGCCGCGTTTATTTTCCCCTCCCCCTTCTTCCCTCCTCCTCTCCCAGGCAACCTCCAGGTGTTACATTCATATGGTAATTCTCAGGTCATTTACATAGAATAGGGCCAGAAAGCAATAAGACAATATAGCCATCGTCTGATGCAAGTCAAGGTACAGTTTGATTCCACTCTGGCTCCCAACATGTCCCCCGTTTTTTATTTTAAAAGAAACACAAGTGCAATTTTTACTCTTTTCTATACCCCTAATTTATCCTGTCACATTTTCCAAAAATGACTTTGGTCCCTTGGTCCAACGGGGATTTGATGGGCGGAGATTCAACTTCCGTGACTTCTTCAAGCTGACTCAAGGGCGCCGTCTCCACGCTTGACCAGGGACCTTAAGAAGCCTAGCCTGTTTTATCAAGGGGTTGCAAGGATTAGACACCAGGAACAACAATCTACTCCAAACTGGAAATCATACTTGACATTCAACAACTGCACAAACCATCCTTGGCCACAACAGCGCAGCCTATCTATCACCCATTTGCAAAGGCTTTTTCTTGATTGTCTGGGGAACTAAATTTCTGCAACCTTAACAATGCTTCAGTTGTCAGATCTAAACAGATTAATAGAGACACAAGCTTCAGATCCACAAACTTTTCCTGAATTTGTGGCTGGTGTCAAAAATAAAAAAATTCGCTCAATTAGGACTTTAAACTACCCACTATCACAGAAGATTGACAAGTTCCTGCCCAGTTATGAAAGGCACGGGCATTAGTAAGGCATGCTTACAAACTATTCTATGACCTCCCGGCTCTGATTAATTTGAATGGCCAAGCACAAGTGACTCTAAGATCTGACACCAACTCTGCCATCCAAGCAGAGGCTTTCCTGTCCCGGTAGTGTCTCTCCACACAGGGATAAACATCCCATTGGCATTTCACTTTGTTGGTTGCTGGATTTGAACTCAGGGTCTGGGCGCTGTCTCTCAGCTCTCCAGCTCAAGGCTAGCGCCCTGCCACTGTGAGTCCCGAGCTTGGTGCTTGAGTGCTTCCCCCCAGCTTTTCAGCTCAGAGCTAGCACTCTGCCACTTCGAGCTCCAAAGCAACTCTGTCCCAGCGTCCTGCTGGCAGATTAGACACCACAGTCTCACAGGGACTTTGCTTTGCCCGGGCAGGCTCAAAACTGTGGCTTTCAGATCAATGAGTCTACAAAAGGCCACTTTACTCCAATTAGAAGCAACAAGGTGGTCAATACAGAAATAGTCTCTAAGCATGATCTTACCTGGAACTTGGTGAGGGCCAAACTTACATCTGAATGAGGATCTGCTGTCCTTCTCCATGGGCCTTCTGGAGATTGCTATAAAGTAACTTACAAGAGTAAGCTGAAATAGCAATTAAGCAACCATTTTGATAGTCCTAATTTTCCTTGTTTCTTTTTTTTTTGAAACAAAGCTTTAGGCCAACTTTACTTTTAAATTTTGTTCAGAAATGGTTTCTAATTTTCTTTAAAACTTTTACACTTTTTAACTTAAACTCTTAACACTTTGGTCTTTATTTGCATTTGAAAAACCTTTAAGGCTAAAGGAATTCCCTTTGCCTCCAGGCCCTCTAAGGCCCTCTAAGGGCTCTTTTGCAGTTTAGATTACTGTCTAGAACTCCAACAACAGTTTAAACTCAAATAACAGTTTTTCCCTAATTCAAGAACTATAGACATCAGTGCACCAAAAGTCTAAGTCTGGACATAGTTTCCTCTCCTTTTTTAAAATACACCCAAAAGCATGGAGATAAACCTTTAAACATTCCTTTAAAATACTAATCACATTATCCACATTTTACCATCAGATTTCTAGTGTCAGTTTGCAAGAAAGGACAGGCAAAATTTCTGACGTTAATGAACAATTTTACATTTAAATTTCTAATACATGTTTCCAAACTTTAACTTAAAGTAATAAATCCCAAATTCCCTAACACCTCTGTGCTGAACAGGATACAATGTTTACAATGTAAACAGCTGTATGTATTGCAATACCAGATTTTTTAAAATGCAGATTTCAGGATCTTTAGAAAAATACTTTTTACCAGTTTTTCTTTAAAACAATGCAATAATACTTTTAAGACATAGGAAACATTCAAGCATAATAATTTTCTTGAAGTTTAGACTTAGATTTACCCAATTGCCTTTGTTTCAAATGAGTTCAACCATTGTTTTATACAGCATGCTGACAATTTAACCTTGAACATGTTCACTCACTCATTCACACACATTCATACTCAAAGATCATAGAGTGCGCAAAATTAATATTGGCCGTTCGTTTTCTGGAAGTTTGTGTCAAGAGAGTTTTGCCAATTTTACTCTTACAGGTGAGAACCAGGTTCAAAACAAAACTTCTTGCAAGGCAACTTAGCTGGAATTTATTTTTCCAGGGCTTGTCACAACTGCAGACATGGGGGAGCGGCCATACTAGGCCCAGAAATGTTCAAATAAATAACAAGGATGTGTGCTTGAGTACGCACAGAAAAACCATAAGGATCCATACTTAGAAATGGTACCAATTTTAAAGACAAAACTGGACAAGGAAAAATATGTAACACGAACAAGACAAACGGAGACTTTTAAATAATCAGACATTGACATATAACAAGAAAATTGGACTCAATCAGATACACTTAACACAAAAAACATGAGCTCAAATGAATGTTTTCACCAAACAGTTATTTTTAGATTTAGACATGTCTTGCTGGTGGGACTCTCAGGTATGCCTTGTTATTGACAAGAAACTCAGAAGGGGAGGGGGGGTCAAGGCGTCCCTTGACCACCCAGGCCTCTGTTTTAGGCCCACAGTGCACCTTTTCAAACAAACAAACAAAAATAAAATAAAATAAAATAAAATAAAATAAAATAAAATAAAACGCTGACATACAAGGGGGTCGGCCAACTTCTACTTACCTCTGGAGGCCTTTGCTTTTCACCTGGGCATCTTTTACAAAAAAGGTTATTAAGAAGAGGGCTGGTAAAGACAAAATAATGTCACATATTAAATTGTGTAGAGTCAATAAATATGTTAAAAGGTCCCTACATAATAGTAAAAGGAGGAGAAACACAGCTCATATGAATGTGTGGAACAAGTGGATCAGTAGCAGTCCCGATTGACATGCACAAATAACTCAGGTCCTTCCCACGTCGCAGGATGCACCACTGGAGGGTTGGGGGTGTAGGCCCAGTGAGTCACTGCTTGGATGGCCACTGTCACTCTCCACGATCCGAACGCAGCGTTCAGGCAGCCAGCGGGCGTCATTTTCTCCTTGTGAAAAAACACATACATGCCCTCGACCCCAGGTTAGAACAGGATTGGGTCCATGCTAAGCACCAGTTAGGGGATCCTTCAATTTTACTAAGGCAAAAGGACGCTGCGCTCTTTTTTCCCAGAATCGCTGAGCAGCAGATAAATTATTTGAATCCAAATTCAAAAAATTTAAAACAAATAAAGCATGATTAAGTATATTCACAGGGGTAGCGGGATATGACTCTCCTTTCTGTATTTTAGCAATTTGATGTTTTAATAATCCATTAGCTCTCTCCACAATGCCTTGACCTTGAGGATTGTAAGGAATGCCTGTAATATGAGTGATATTATAGGAATGGCAGAAGGATTGAAATGCTCGGCTTGCATAGCCAGGGCCATTATCTGTTTTTATTTGCGAGGGAATCCCCATCTCAGCAAAGCATCGAATGCAGTGAGAGATACAATGTTTAGTGGCTTCCCCAGCAAGGGGGGTGGCCAAGATAAAATTAGAATAAGTATCTACAGTAACATGAACATATTTTAATCGGCCAAATGATGGAACATGTGTGACATTCATGTGCCAAATGTGATTAGAAAGCAGTCCTCGTGGATTTATGCCTAAATGGGGGGCTGGTGAAAAAGGGACACAGTTGGAGCAAGTCTTAACTATTTGCCTCGCTGCTTCTCTAGATAATTTGAACTGTCGGTGCAAGGCTCGACTGTTTTGATGATGGATGGCATGTGACTGCTTAGCAAGTTCAACCTGAGTTAAGTAAACTCTGGTGGCGGAGTCAGTAACTGCATTGCCCTCACTTAAAGGGCCAGGAAGATTAGTGTGAGCTCGAACAAAGCCAAAAAAACAGGGGTAGTTGCGAGAACAAAGCAAAGTTTGTATTTGGCGAAATTGGGTCTGAATATTGGAGTTAGTAGTTCCAATAAAGGGAACAGTTTCTATGACTTGAAGAGCACGAATTACATATTGACTGTCTGAGTATAAGTTAAAGGGCTCGTCTTGTAACAGGACGAGTGCTTGTAAAACAGCCTCTAATTCCACCTCTTGGGCGGAGGAAAAACCTGTAACCCAAGATTGAGTTTTCCCATTAATG
Organism: Megascapheus bottae; assembly: GCF_031878675.1. NCBI lineage: Eukaryota > Metazoa > Chordata > Mammalia > Rodentia > Geomyidae > Megascapheus > Megascapheus bottae. Next base: position 19,007 of record NW_028327557.1, on the reverse strand, counting down.
GTCAGAGCAGCCGTTCCATTTGAGGATCCATCTGTAAATACCAAAGCGGCAGAAGATAAAGGCGAGGCCTGTACTATGGAAGGAAATAGAAACGTATGACACGCAGCAAATTGGAGAAGTTTGTTAGACGGGTAGTGATGCAAAATTTTCCCCGTATAATTGGCCCAAGCAATGGCCCAAGAATCGCAATGGGCGAATTGCCAATCTTGTTGTTGTAAATTATATGGGACACAGATAAAATGAGGTTCCTGACCTAAATATTTACGGGAATCCACTCGGCACATGTGTATCAGATTAGCTACCAATTCGTAGTAGGGGGTCAGCACTTTGCCGGGTGTTGATGGTAGATAAAGCCATAAAAGTGGGCCATCCTGCCACAATACAGCAGTTGGGGAGTGAGAAGTAGCTAAAATATAAACTCCCCATGGTTTAGAATAGTCACAATAGGTCACTTGTTGCTGGGAAATTGCCTTTTCTACAATTTGGATGGCCCTCCTGGCGTCAGGATTTAATTCACTCAAGGATGTAGGGTTGGTATCTCCTTTTAAGAGATCAAAAAGGGGTTTTAACTCTCCTGTGGAGAGCTTTAGATAAGGCCGAAGCCAATTTATATCTCCTAAGAATTGCTGAAAATCATGAAGAGTTCTTAAGTGTGAAGTTTTTATTTGTATTTTTAGGCTTTTAAAATAGTGTGGGCCTAATATATGGCCTAGATATGTAAAAGGGGGGTGTTCCTGAACCTTTTCAGCTGCTATTATAAGGCCAAAGAGGCTCAGATCTTGCTTTAGTTGTCCAAAGGCTTGTCGTACGACGATAGGGTCAGAACAAGCCAACAAGATGTCATCCATATAATGAACAATATAAACAAAAGAAAATTTTTCACGAGTGGAAGAAATGGCTCTAGCTACAAAACTTTGACATAAAGTTGGGCTATTTGCCATGCCCTGTGGGAGCACAAGCCAGTGATATCGCTTCATGGGTTCTTTAAAATTAACAGAGGGGACACTGAAGGCAAAGCGCTTACAGTCTTGAGGCGCCAGGGGTATAGTATAGAAACAATCCTTCAAATCTATAATAATCTTATAAGTATCCTTTGGGATTGCCATGGGTGAAGGCAAGCCAGGCTGTAGGGCCCCCATCAGTTCCATTGTGGCATTTATTTTTCTCAAATCCTGTAACAGCCTCCATTTACCTGACTTTTTCTTTATAACAAAAATTGGAGAATTCCATGGAGAGTTAGAAGGGGCCACATGCCCCAAGTCCAGCTGTTCCTGTACCAGCTGCTGTACTGCAATGATCTTTTCTAGTGAAAGAGGCCACTGTTCAACCCATACCGGTTTTTCAGAGAGCCTATTTATGGGATCAGCATGAGGGGGAGGGCAAACGGCAGCTCCCGTCAAGGGATACCCCAATCCTTGTCTCGTAGGGTGAGACTGGGGTTGGAGTGGCTCTAGCTCCCCCTGTGCTGCTCGGCCTAGTCCCCTAAAGGGGAGGAGGCCTTGATCAAGTAACTGCTTAGTGACCGCAGCACTAGGACTAAACATATACACTCCCATTTTTTCCATGATATCACGACCCCATAAATTAATTGGCAGATGATCCAAGACAAATGGCTGAAAATGACCAGAGTGCCCTTCCTCATCTCTCCAAACAAGGATCGCACTGCTCTGCTGTGGGTCAGTTGCTTGCCCAACCCCCTGTAGGGAAGTCATAGGGGTTGTCAGGGGCCATTGGGCTGGCCAATGTTTTTCAGATATCACAGACACATCTGCTCCAGTGTCTAATATTCCTTTAAAGGGCTTTTCTTGTATAAATATAGTCATCTCAGGCCTCTCTTGTTTTATGCTTTGTACCCAATAGATATCAGAAGATCTAAATCCTCTCTGTCCACATGGGGAATTAGCAGTCTCCCCGGGAGGTAAAGGCACAAGTATTAATTGTGCTAATTTTTGACCGGCTGGGATCGATACCACGTGTTTCGGGGCAGAGGCCATAACTTTGATTTCTCCAGTAAAATCCTGGTCAATTTTGCCAGGTGTAATCTGTATCCCTTTAAGGGCTGAGCTACTTCGCCCTAACAGCAATCCAGCCACTCCTGGGGGAAGGGGGCCGAAGACCCCCGTGGGGAGAGCTTGTGTCCCCATCTCTGGGGTCAATACTGAGCAGGTGGAGGAACAGAGGTCCAATCCTGCACTTCCTGGGGTGGCACGGAGGAGGCCGGAGACTGATCTTGGGGGGTTGTTAGAAGATGCACTTGTGGCCGAGAAGAGGGAGGGACTGCCCCATGGTTTTGCGGGGCCAGGGGCTGGCCCCTCCTCCAGTTTCCCGAAAGCGGGCGGCCATTGCGATCTGTTCTTGACCTGCAATCTTTAGCCCAGTGCTTCCCTTTACCACAGCGTGGACATGTGCCAGGTGATTTTTCTCTCTTTTGCCTGGCCTGGCATGGGCATTGCGTCATCCAATGTCCTATTTGTCCACAAGAGAAGCAACGCCCTGGGGGTCTAGCAGCCCGAGAATGCCGCTGACCTCTATATTTTAGAGACTCAGTAACAGTCTTTCCTTGAGGAGCGGCGGCTAAAGTAAGGCCTTGTACATGGGAGGGTCCAATATCAGCACACAGTGAAATAAAGTCCGTGAATCCTCCCTTATTCCTATGGGGTCTGATAGCTGCCTGACAGGCGGCGTTGGCATTTTCATAGGCTATGTGTCTAACTATAATCTCCCTTGCATTCTCATCTTGTACTAGGCGGTCTGCAGTCTCCATTAATCGAGACAAAAATTCTAAATAAGGCTCATTTGGTTCCTGTTTAACTTCTACTAGATTTTTTGTACGATTGGAATTGCGTAACTTTTTCCAAGCCTCTCTCGCCCCAGCATTTATTTGTAAATAGGCCTCCTTTGCATAACCCAATTGATCTTTGGTGTTTTTATAGGTTCCCTCTCCTAACAACTGATCAACAGTGTAAGGCAGGTTCTTAGACCTATTTGTTTCAATTTTAGCCCGACACTGTGCAGTGAACTCTGTCTCCCATAATAAGTACTCTCCCGCACTAAGGCATGCTCTGGCAAGCCGCTTCCAGTCATTTGGGCATGCAATACCAGCACACGCGGCCTCCAATATTACTTGAGTAAAAGGGGCAGTTGGCCCATATTGGGAGCAGGCATTTTTTAAATCCTGTAATAGTTTAACAGGAACAGGTTGATGGTATACTTGTTCATCATGATCAACTAAACTAGGGAAGCATCGAGGCCCTGAAATACCTTCCCTCTCTCTAGCAGCCTGAGTCAGGTTTAATTGCGATGCACTGTGCCTGGTTGTAGTGCCTGTTAAAAGGGACTTGTTGCTAGGGCCTTTAGGCTTGCCTAAAGGTTGAGAAAGGGATTGAGGCCGTAAGGCTGCAGCCGGAGGCGGTGGGTGTGAGGGGTAAGGTTTAGAATCAGACACCATAGTGGCCTGAGGGTCATATTTCTTTCCTACTTCTGGGGGGGCTCTCTGCTCTGTCCCCATTTTCGATAGAAAATGTAGGATTTCTTCTAACTTCTTCTCCATCGTAGCCATTCGGCCCTCCATTGACTCATCATAACTTTCCTCCTTGGTATTCAAACCTGAATTCTGATACTCAATATCTACTGGTTGTTGTTCCCTTTGCAAGATCTCACTTAGACTCTCTTGGGCTGCGGCATATGGCTCAGCCTCAGGTTCTTCAGAAGGGTCCTTTAACTCATAAAGTTCCCTTAATTCAAGATTAAGTTCAGCATCTTCGTGTAGAGGATCTATGTATTTACTTACTAAATTCCATACAGTAGTAGCCTTTACTGGGGTCTTTTCGGGGCCATATACATCATAATAATCTTGAATTCTTTTTCCTATCCGCTGCCAGGCTTTTTGGAATGCCTCCTCTATAGACCTCGGGCATGCCTCCTCGAGAAACTGTAGGAAGCTCTGAAGCACCCCCTCTTCCACCCACGTTCCGTGGGCTTCAAATAGGCCTGTTAAGATCGGTAGAAATAACCCATGACTATTAGCTTGACCCATAATTTTTACTCCTGACTAAACTCTCTTAATAGTCCTACGATGTGTTACTCACCACAGGGAGGGGTCCTTCACCTTCGTCCCAGATTTTCAGGTCCCTGTTCGGGCGCCAGATGCCGGGGCCAACCGGCAGCAAACCAGGGTTCGCAGATTGGGGTTCCTGAAATAGGGGACAAGGACTAGAAAGAAAAAGAAGAGAGACAGACACACTAGGTCCGGGATGTCCGCAGTCCAGGCAAAGACTGACTAGACTGCCGCGTTTATTTTCCCCTCCCCCTTCTTCCCTCCTCCTCTCCCAGGCAACCTCCAGGTGTTACATTCATATGGTAATTCTCAGGTCATTTACATAGAATAGGGCCAGAAAGCAATAAGACAATATAGCCATCGTCTGATGCAAGTCAAGGTACAGTTTGATTCCACTCTGGCTCCCAACAACACATCTCCATTCTGACCTCACACACCTCCATACTGACTTCACACACCTACATTCTGTGACTTCACACACCTCCATTCTATGATTTGACACACCTCCATTCTATGACTTCACACACCTCCATTCTATGACTTCACAGACCTACTTTATGAGTTGACACACCTCCATTCTACGACTTCACACACCTCCAATCTGAATTCACACACCTCCATTCTGTGACTTCACACACCTCCATTCCATGAATTTGCACACTTCCATTTTGACTTCACACACCTCCATTCTATGACTTCACACAGCTCCATTCTGACTTCACACACCTCAATTATATGACTTTACACACCTCTATTCTGACTTCACACACCTCCATTCTATGACTTCACAAACCTTCCTTCTATGACTTCACACACCTCCACTCTGTGACTTCACACATCTCCACACTGTGACTTTACACACCTCCATTCTGCGAATTCACACACCTCCATTCTGTGATTTCACACACCTCCATTCTATGACTTCACACAACTCCATTCTTTGACTTCACACACCTCCATTCTATGACTTCACACACCACCATTGTGACTTCACGCACCTCCATTCTGTGACTATACACACCTCACTTCCATGACTTCATACACCTCCATTGTATGACTTCACACACCTACATTCTATGACATCACACACCTCCATTCTATGACTTCACACACTTCCATTCTATGACTTCACACACCTCTATTCTATGACTTCACACACCTCCATTCTATGACTTCACACACCTGCATTCGGACTTCACACACCTCCATTCTATGACTTCATACACCTCCATTCTATGACTTCATACACCAACATTCTATGACTTCACACACCTCCATTCTATGACTTCACAAATCTCCAATCTGACTTTACACTCCTCCATTCTATGACTTCACACACTTCCATTCTATGACTTCACACACCTCTATTCTATGACTTCACACACCTCCATTCTATGACTTCACACACCTGCATTCGGACTTCACACACCTCCATTCTATGACTTCATACACCTCCATTCTATGACTTCATACACCAACATTCTATGACTTCACACACCTCCATTCTATGACTTCACAAATCTCCAATCTGACTTTACACTCCTCCATTCTATGACTTCACACATCTCCTTTCTGTAACTTCACACACTTCCAATGATTGACTTCACAAACCTCCATTCCATGACTTCACACACCTCCATTCTATGAGTTAAACACCTCCATTTTTTGACTTCACACACCTCCATTTTGACTTCACACACCTACATTCTGTGACTTCGCACACCTCCATTTGGGACTTCACACACCACCATTTTGACTTCACACACCTCCATTCTGTGACTTCACACACCTCCATTCTGTGACTTCACACACCTCCATTTTGACTTCACACACTTCCATTCTGTGATATCACACACCTCCATTCTGTGACTTCACACACCACCATTGTCTGACATCACACACCTCCATTCTTTGACTTCGCACACCTCCATTCCACGACTTCACACATGTCCATTCTATGAGTTCACACACATCCATTCTATGAGTTCCCACACCACAATTTTGTCTTCACACACCTCCACTCTATGACTTCACACACCTTAATTCTTAATTCAGAAACATCCATTCTAAGACTTCACACACCTCCATTCTATGACTTCGCAAACCTCAATTCTGTGGCTTCACGCACCTCCATTCTGAGTTCACACAACTCCATTCGGTCACTTCACACACCTCCAATCTGACTTCACACACCTCCATTCTATGACTTCACACACTTCCATTCTATTACCGCACACACTTCCATTCAGTGACTTCACACACCTCCTTTCTGAGTTCACACACCTCCATTTTTTGACTTCACACATCTCCAATATATGACTTCAAACACCTCAATTCTCTGACTTCACACACCTTCAATCTATGACTTCATACCCGTCCATTCTATGACTTCACCCACCTCCGTTCTATGAGTTCACACACCTATATTCTCCGACTTCACACCCCTCCAATTTGACTTCACATACCTCCATTCTATGACTTCCAAACCTCCCTTTGGTGACCTCACAATCCTCCATTCTATGACTTCACACATCTGCATTCTATGACTTCACACACCTCAATTCTGACTCACACATCTCAATTCTGTGACTTCACAAAACTCCATTCTATGATTTCACACATCTCCATACTATGACTTCACACACCTCCATCTATGACTTCACACACCTCCATTCTGAGTTCACACACCTCCATTCTGTGACTTCACACACCTCCATTCTGACTTCACACTTCCATTGTATGACTTCACACACTTCCATTCTGTGACTTCACACACCTCCATTCTATGACTTCAAACACTTCCATTGTGACGCCACACCTCCATTCTATGAGTTCACACACCTCCATTCTATGACTTCACACACCTCCATTCTGACTTCACAAACCTCTGTTCTATGAGTTCGCATACCTACATTCTGACTTCACACACCTCCATGCTGTGAATTCACAGACCTCGAATCTGTGACCTCACTCACCTCCACTCTATGACTTCACACTTCTCCATTCTATGACTTCCCACACCTAATTTCTATGACTTCACCCAACCCCATTCTATGATTTCACACCTCCAATCTGACTTCACACACCTCCATTCTATGACTTCACACACCTCCATTCTGACTTCACACACCTCCATTCTGTGACTTCACACACCTCCATTCTATGATTTCACACACCTCCATTCTGTGACTTCACACACCTCCATTCTATGACTTCACACACCTCCATTCTGTGACTTCACACCCCTCCATTCTATGACTTCACACACCTCCATTCTATGAGTTGACACACCTACATTGTCACTTCACACACCTCCATTCTATGAGTTCACATACCTCCATTCTATGACTTCACTCACCTCCATTCTGTGACTTCACACACCACTATTGTTTGACTTTACACACCTCCATTCTTTGAATTCACACACCTCCATTCCACGAACTCACACACCTCCATTCGATGAGTTCACACACATCCATTCTATGAGTTCACACACCACAATTTTGTCTTCACACACCTCCATTCTATGCCTTCACCCACCTTCATTCTTAATTCAGAAACATCCATTTTATGACTTCCCACAACTCCATTTGTGACTTCGCAAACCTTCATTCTGTGTCTTCACAAACCTCCATTCTGAGTTCACACACCTCCATTCGGTGACTTCACACACGTCCATTCTGACTTCACACACCTCCATTCTATGACTTCACACACCTCCATTCTGTGACGTCACACACCTCAATTCAGTGAATTCACACACCTTCACTCTTACTTCACAAACATACATTTTATGACTTCACACACCTCCATACTATGACTTCACACACCTCCATTCTTTGACTTCACACACCTCCATTCTGTGTTCACACACCTCAATTCTATGACTTCACACACCTCCATTCTGTCTTCACACACCTCCATTCTATGACTTCACACACCTCCCTTCTATGACTCCGCACACCTCCATTCTTTGACTTCACACACCTAAATTCAGAGTTGACACACCTCCGTTCTGTGACTTCACACACCTCCATTGTGACTTCACACAGCTCCATTCTATGACTTCACAAAAATCCATTCTATGACTTCACACACCTCCATTCTGTGATTTCACACACCTCCATTCTATGACTTCACACACTTCCATTGTGACGTCACACACCTCCATTCTATGAGTTCACACATCTCCATTCTGACTTCACACACCTCCATTCTATGACTTCATAGACATGGAATCTGTGACTTCACTCACCTGCACTCTATGACTTCAACTCCTCCATTCTATGATTTCCCACACCTCCTTTTTATGACTTCACCCACCTCCAATCTATGACTACACACCTCCATTCTGACTTCACAAAACTGAATTCTGTGACTTCACACACCTCCATTCTATGAGTTCACACACCTCCATTCTGTGACTTCACACACCTCCATTCTATGACTTCACACACCTCCATTCTGTGACTTTACCCACCTCCATTCTATGACTTCACACACCTCCATTCTGTGACTTCACACACCTCCATTCTATGACTTCACACACCTCCATTGTATGACTTCACACACCTACATTGTGACATCACACACCTCCATTCTATGAGTTCACACACCTCCATTCTATGACTTCACTCACCTCCATTCTGACCTCACACACCTCCATTCTGACTTCACAAACCTAAATTCTGTGAATTCACACACCTCCATTCTATGATTTCACACAACTCCATTCTATGACTTCACACACCTCGATTCTATGACTTCACACACCTCCTTTCTGAGTTGACAAACCTCCATTATATGACTTCACACAACTCCAATATGACTTCACACACCTCCATTCTGTGACTTCACACACCTCCATTCTATGTCTTCACACAGCTCCATTCTGACTTCACACACCTCCATTCTATGACTTCACAAACCTCCATTCTATGACTTCACACACCTCCATTGTGACTTCACACACCTCCATTCTATGTCTTCACACAGCTCCATTCTGACTTCACACACCTCCATTCTATGACTTTACACACCTCCATTCTGTGACTTCACACACCTCCATTCTATGACTTCACACACCTCCATTCTATGACTTCACACACCTCCATTGTGACTTCACACACCTCCATTCTATGTCTTCACACAGCTCCATTCTGACTTCACACACCTCCATTCTATGACTTCACACACCTCCATTCTGTGACTTCACACACCTCCATTCTATGACTTCACACACCTCCATTCTATGACTTCACTCACCTCCATTCTGACCTCACAGACCTCCATTCTGAATTCACAAACCTTAATTCTGTGAATTCACACCACTCCATTCTATGATTTCACACAACTCCATTCTATGACTTCACACACCTCCATTCTATGACTTCACACACCTCCTTTCTGAGTTGACACACCTCCATTATATGACTTCACACAACTCCAATTTGACTTCACACACCTCCATTCTGTGACTTCACACACCTCCATTCTATGAGTTCACACAACTCCATTCTGACTTCACACACCTCCATTCTGTGACTTCACAAACCTCCTTTCTATGACTTCACACACCTCCACTCTGTGAATGCACACATCTCCACTCTGTGTCTTTACACACCTCCATTCTGCAAATTCATACCCCTCCATTCTGTGATTTCACACACCTCCCTTCTATGACTTCACACACCTCCATTCTATGACTTCACAAACCTCCATTTTGACTTCACACACGTCCATTCTGTGCCTTCACACACCTCCCTTACGTGACTTCACACACCTCCATTCTATGACTTCACACACCTCCATTCTATGACATCACACACCTCCATTCTATGACTTCACACACTTCCATTCTATTACTTCACACACCTCCAGTCTATGACTTCACAAACCTCCATTCTATGACTTCACACACCTGCACTCTGACTTCACACACCTCCATTCTATGACTTCATACACCCCCCTTCTATGACTTCACACACCAACATTCTATGCCTTCACACACCTCCATTCTGTGACTTCAGAAATCTTCATTCTGACTTCACACTCCTCCATTCTATGACTTCACACACCTCCATTCTATGACTTCACACATCTCTTTTTGTAACTTCCCACACTTCCAATGTTTGACTTCACAAACCTCCATTCCATGATTTCACACACCTCCATTCTATGAGTTCACACACCTCCATTCTTTGACTTCACACACCTCCATTTTGACTTCACACACCTACATTCTGTGACTTCACACACCTCCATTTGTGACTTCACACACCACCATTTTGACTTCACACACCTCCATTCTGTGACTTCACACACCTCCATTCTTGGACTTCACACACCTCTATTTTGACTTCACACACTTCCATTCTTTGACTTCACACACCTCCATTCTGTGACTTAACACACCACTATTGTTTGACTTCACACACCTCCATTCTTTGACTTCACACACCTCCAATCCACGACTTCACACACCTCCATTCGATGAGTTCACACACATCCATTCTATGAGTTCACACACCACAATTTTGTCTTCACACACCTCCATTCTATGACTTCACCCACCTTCATTCTTAATTCAGAAATATCCATTTTATGACTTCCCGCAACTCCATTCTGTGACTTCGCAAACTTTCATTCTGTGACTTCACACACCTCCATTCTGAGTTCGCACACCTCCATTCGGTGACTTCACACACCTCCATTCTGACTTTACACACCTCAGTTCTATGACTTCACACACCTCCATTCTGTGACGTCACACACCTCAATTCTGTGACTTCACACACCTTCATTCTTACTTCACAAACATACATTCTATGACTTCTCACACCTCCATACTATGACTTCACACACCTCCATTCTTTGACTTCACACACCTCCATTCTGTGTTCACACACCTCAATTCTGTGATTTCACACACCTGCATTTTGACTTCACACACCTCCATTCTATGACTTCACACACCTCCCTTCTATGACTTCGCACAGCTCCATTCTTTGACTTCACACACCTAAATTCTGTGACTTCACACACCTCCATTTTGACATCACACACCTCCATTCTATGACTTCACACACCTCCCTTCTATGACTTCACACACCTCCATTCTATGACTTCACACACCTCCATTCTGAATTCACACAGCTCCATTCTGTGACTTCACAAAACTCCATTCTATGATTTCACACACCTCCATACTATGAGTTCACACAACTCCATCTATGACTTCACACACCTCAATGCTGACTTCACACACCTCCATACTATGACTTCACACACGTCCATTCTCTGACTTCACTCACCTCCATTCTGTGATTTCACAAACCTCCATTCTATGATTTCACACACCTCCATTTTATGACGTCACACACCTCCATTTTGACTTCACTCATCTCCATTATGTGACTTCCCACTAATCCCTTCGGTGACTTCAAACACCTCCATTCTATGACTTCACACATCTACATTCTATGACTTCACACACCTCCATTCTATGACTTCACACACTTCCATTCTATGATTTCACATACCTCCATGCTATCATTTCACACACCTCCATTCTGTGACTTCACACACCTCCATTCTGAGTTCACATACCTCCATTCTGTGACTCAACACACCTCCATTCTGACTTCACACACCTCCATTTTGATTTCACACACCTCATTTCTTGATTTCACACACCTCCATGCTGACTTCACACACCTCCATTCTATGACTTCACACAGCTCTATTCTATGACTTCACACACCTCCATTCTGAGTTCACACACCTCCATTCTGTGACTTCACACACCTCCGTTTTGACTTTACACATCTCCATTGTATGACTTCACACACCTCCATTCTGTCACTTCACACACCTCCATTCTATGACTTCACACACCTTCATTGTTACTTCAGAAACATCCATTCTATGACTTCGCCACCTCCATTCTGTGACGTCACACACCTCCATTCTGTGACTTCACACACCTCAGTTCTGTGACTTCACACACCTCCATTTTGATTTAACACACCTCCATTCTATGACTTCACACACCTCCATTCTATGACTTTACACACCTACATTGTCACTTCACACACCTCCATTCTATGAGTTCACACACCTCCATTCTATGACTTCACTCACCTCCATTCTGTGACTTCACACACCACTATTGTTTGACTTCACACACCTCCATTCTTTGACTTCACACACCTCCATTCCACGACTTCACATACCTCCATTCGATGAGTTCACTCACCTCCATTCTGTGACTTCACACACCACTATTGTTTGACTTCACACACCTCCATTCTTTGACTTCACACACCTCCATTCCACGACTTCACATACCTCCATTCGATGAGTTCACACACATCCATTCTATAAGTTCACACACCACAATTTTGTCTTCACAAACCTCCATTCTATGACTTCACCCACCTTCATTCTTAATTCAGAAACATCCATTTTATGACTTCCCACAACTCCATTTGTGACTTCGCAAACCTTCATTCTGTGACTTCACACACCTCCATTCTGAGTTCACACACCTCCATTCGGTGACTTCACACACCTCCATTCTGACTTCACACACCTCCATTCTATGACTTCACACACCTCCATTCTGTGACTTCATACACCTCCATTCTATGACTTCACCCACCTCCATTCTATGACTTCACACACCTCCAATCTCCGACTTCACACCCCTCTAATTTGATTTCTCATACCTCCATTCTATGACTTCACAAACGTCCCTTCGTTGACTTCACAATACTCCATTCTATGACTTCACACATCTACATTCTATGACTTCACACACCTCAATTCTGACTCACACAACTCCATTCTGTGACTTCACAAAACTCCATTCTATGATTTCACATATCTCCATACTATGACTTTACACGCCTCCATCTAGGACTTCACACACCTCCATTCTGAGTTCACACACCTCCATTCTGTGACTTCACACACCTCCATTCTGACTTCACACACCTCCATTGTATGACTTCACACACCTCCATTCTATGACTTCACATACCTCCATTCTATGACTTCACACACCTCCATTCTATGACTTCACACACCTCCATTCTATGATTTCACACACCTCAATTCTATGACTTCACACACCTCCATTCTGTGACTTCACACACCTCCATTCTATGACTTCACACACTTCCATTGTGACGCCACACACCTCCATTCTATGAGTTCACACACCTCCATTCTATGACTTCACACACCTAATTTCTATGACTTCACCCACTTCCATTCTATGACTTCACACCTCCATTCTGACTTCACACACCTCAATTCTGTGACTTCACACACCTCCATTCTATGACTTCACAAACTACCATTGTGACGTCACACACCTAAATTCTATGAGTTCACACACCTCCATTCTATGACTTCACTCACCTCCATTCTATGACTTCACACACCTCCTTTCTGAGTTGACACACCTCCATTCTATGACTTCACACACTTCCAATCTGAATTCACACACCTCCATTCTATGACTTCACCCACCTCCATTCTATGACTTCACACACCTCCATTCTCCGACTTCACACCCCTCTAATTTGATTTCTCATACTTCCATTCTATGACTTCACAAACCTTCCTTCGATGACTTCACAATACTCGATTCTATGACTTCACACATCTACATTCCATGACTTCACACACCTCAATTCTGAGTCACACAACTCCATTCTGTGACTTCACAAAACTCCATTCTATGATTTCACATATCTCCATACTATGACTTCACACACCTCCATCTATTACTTCACACAACGCCATTCTGAGTTCACACACCTCCATTCTTTGACTTCACACACCTCCATTCTGACTTCACACACCTCCATTGTATGACTTCACACACCTCCATTCTGTGACTTCACACACCTCCATACTATGACTTTACACACCTACATTGTGACGTCACACACCTCCATTCTATGAGTTCACACACCTCCATTCGATGACTTCACACACCTCCATTCTGACTTCACACACCTCTATTCTACGACTTCGTACACCTACATTCTGACTTCACACACCTCCATTCTATGACTTCACAGACCTCGAATCTGTGACTTCACTCACCTCCACTCTATGACTTCACACTTATCCATTCTATGACTTCCAACACCTAATTTCTATGACTTCACCCACCACCATTCTATGACTTCACACCTCCATTCTGACTTCACACACCTCCATTCTGTGACTTCACACACCTCCATTCTATGATTTCACACACCTCCATTCTGTGACTTCACACACCTCCATTCTATGACTTCACACACCTACATTGTGACTTCACACACCTCCATTCTATGAGTTCACACACCTGCATTGTGACTTCACACACCTCCATTCTATGACTTCAAACACCTCCATTCTGACCTCACACACATAAATTCTGTGACTTCACACACCTCCATTCTATGATTTCACACACCTCCATTCTATGACTTCACTCACCTCCATTCTATGACTTCACACACCTCCTTTCTGAGTTGACACACCTCCATTCTATGACTTCACACAAATCCAATCTGAATTCACACACCTCCATTCTATGACTTCACCCACCTCCATTCTCTGACTTCACACCCCTCTAATTTGATTTCTCATACCTCCATTCTATGACTTCACAAACCTCCCTTCGGTGATTTCACAACACCATTCTATGACTTCACACATCTACATTCTATGACTTCACACACCTCAATTCTGACTCACACATCTCTATTCTGTGATTTCACAAAACTCCATTCTATGATTTCACATATCTCCATACTATGACTTCACACACCTCAATCAATGACTTCACACACCTCCATTCTGAGTTCACACACCTCCATTCTGTGACTTCACACACCTCCATTCTGACTTCACACACCTCCACTGTATGACTTCACACACCTCTCTTCTGACTTCACACACCTCCATTCTGTAACTTCACAAACCTCCATTCTATGACTTCACACACCTCCACTCTGTGACTTCACACATCTCCAATCTGTGACTTTACACACCTCCATTCTGCGAATTCACACACTTCCATTCTGTGATTTCACACACCTCCATTCTATGACTTCACACACCTCCATTCTTTGACTTCACACACCTCCATTCTATGACTTCACACACCTCCATTGTAACTTCACCCACCTCCATTCTGTGACTTCACACACCTCCCTTCCGTGACTTCACACACCTCCATTCTATGACTTCACACACCTACATTCTATGACATCACACACCTCCATTCTATGACTTCACACACTTCCATTCTATGACTTCACACACCTCCATTCTATGACTTCACACACCTCCATTCTATGACTTCACACACCTGCCTTCTGACTTCACACACCTCCATTCTATGACTTCATACACCTCCATTCTATGACTTCATACACCAACATTCTAGGACTTCACACACCTCCATTCTATGACTTCACAAATCTCCATTCTGACTTCACACTCCTCCATTCTATGACTTCACACACCTCCATTCTATGACTTCACACATCTCCTTTCTGTAACTTCACACACTTCCAATGTTTGACTTCACAAACCTCCATTCCATGACTTCACACACCTCCATTCCATGAGTTCACACACCGCCATTCTTTGACTTCACACACCTCCATTTTGACTTCACACACCTACATTCTGTGACTTCACACACCTCCATTTGTGACTTCACACACCTCCATTTTGACTTCACACACCTCCATTCTGTGACTTCACACACCTCCATTCTATGACTTCACACACTTCCTTTCTATTACTTCACACACTTCCATTCTGTGACTTCACACACCTCCTTTCTGAGTTCACACACCTCCATTGTTTGAATTCACACACCTCCAATATATGACCACAAACACCTCAATTCTCTGACTTCACACACCTTCATTCTATGACTTCATACCCGTCCATTCTGTGACTTCACAGACCTCCATTCTATGACTTCATACACCTCCATTCTATGACTTCACTCACCTCCATTCTATGACTTCACACACCTCCATTCTCTGACTTCACACCCCTCCAATTTGACTTCACATACCTCCATTCTATGACTTCACAAACCTCCCTTCGGTGACTTCACAATCCTCCATTCTATGACTTCACACATCTGCATTCTATGACTTCACACACCTCAATTCTGACTCACACAGCTCCATTCTGTGACTTCACAAAACTCCATTCTATGATTTCACACATCTGCATTCTATGACTTCACACACCTCCATTCTATGACTTCACAAACCTCCATTCTATGACTTCACACACCTCCATTCTATGACTTCACACACCTCCATTCTATGATTTCACACACCTCAATTCTATGACTTCACACACCTCCATTCTGTGACTTCACACACCTCCATTCTATGACTTCACAAACTTCCATTGTGACGTCACACACCTCCATTCTATGAGTTCACACACCTCCATTCTATGACTTCACACACCTAATTTCTATGACTTCACCCACCTCCATTCTATGACTTCACACCTCCATTCTGACTTCACACACCTCAATTCTGTGACTTCACACACCTTCATTCTATGACTTCACAAACTACCATTGTGACGTCACACACCTAAATTCTATGAGTTCACACACCTCCATTCTATGACTTCACTCACCTCCATTCTATGACTTCACACACCTCCTTTCTGAGTTGACACACCTCCATTCTATGACTTCACACACTTCCAATCTGAATTCACACACCTCCATTCTATGACTTCACCCACCTCCATTCTATGACTTCACACACCTCCATTCTCCGACTTCACACCCCTCTAATTTGATTTCTCATACTTCCATTCTATGACTTCACAAACCTTCCTTCGATGACTTCACAATACTCGATTCTATGACTTCACACATCTACATTCCATGACTTCACACACCTCAATTCTGAGTCACACAACTCCATTCTGTGACTTCACAAAACTCCATTCTATGATTTCACATATCTCCATACTATGACTTCACACACCTCCATCTATTACTTCACACAACGCCATTCTGAGTTCACACACCTCCATTCTTTGACTTCACACACCTCCATTCTGACTTCACACACCTCCATTGTATGACTTCACACACCTCCATTCTGTGACTTCACACACCTCCATACTATGACTTTACACACCTACATTGTGACGTCACACACCTCCATTCTATGAGTTCACACACCTCCATTCGATGACTTCACACACCTCCATTCTGACTTCACACACCTCTATTCTACGACTTCGTACACCTACATTCTGACTTCACACACCTCCATTCTATGACTTCACAGACCTCGAATCTGTGACTTCACTCACCTCCACTCTATGACTTCACACTTATCCATTCTATGACTTCCAACACCTAATTTCTATGACTTCACCCACCACCATTCTATGACTTCACACCTCCATTCTGACTTCACACACCTCCATTCTGTGACTTCACACACCTCCATTCTATGATTTCACACACCTCCATTCTGTGACTTCACACACCTCCATTCTATGACTTCACACACCTACATTGTGACTTCACACACCTCCATTCTATGAGTTCACACACCTGCATTGTGACTTCACACACCTCCATTCTATGACTTCAAACACCTCCATTCTGACCTCACACACATAAATTCTGTGACTTCACACACCTCCATTCTATGATTTCACACACCTCCATTCTATGACTTCACACACCTCCATTCTATGACTTCACACACCTCCATTGTAACTTCACCCACCTCCATTCTGTGACTTCACACACCTCCCTTCCGTGACTTCACACACCTCCATTCTATGACTTCACACACCTACATTCTATGACATCACACACCTCCATTCTATGACTTCACACACTTCCATTCTATGACTTCACACACCTCCATTCTATGACTTCACACACCTCCATTCTATGACTTCACACACCTGCCTTCTGACTTCACACACCTCCATTCTATGACTTCATACACCTCCATTCTATGACTTCATACACCAACATTCTAGGACTTCACACACCTCCATTCTATGACTTCACAAATCTCCATTCTGACTTCACACTCCTCCATTCTATGACTTCACACACCTCCATTCTATGACTTCACACATCTCCTTTCTGTAACTTCACACACTTCCAATGTTTGACTTCACAAACCTCCATTCCATGACTTCACACACCTCCATTCCATGAGTTCACACACCGCCATTCTTTGACTTCACACACCTCCATTTTGACTTCACACACCTACATTCTGTGACTTCACACACCTCCATTTGTGACTTCACACACCTCCATTTTGACTTCACACACCTACATTGTGACTTCACACACCTCCATTCTATGAGTTCACACACCTGCATTGTGACTTCACACACCTCCATTCTATGACTTCAAACACCTCCATTCTGACCTCACACACATAAATTCTGTGACTTCACACACCTCCATTCTATGATTTCACACACCTCCATTCTATGACTTCACACACCTCCATTCTATGACTTCACACACCTCCATTGTAACTTCACCCACCTCCATTCTGTGACTTCACACACCTCCCTTCCGTGACTTCACACACCTCCATTCTATGACTTCACACACCTACATTCTATGACATCACACACCTCCATTCTATGACTTCACACACTTCCATTCTATGACTTCACACACCTCCATTCTATGACTTCACACACCTCCATTCTATGACTTCACACACCTGCCTTCTGACTTCACACACCTCCATTCTATGACTTCATACACCTCCATTCTATGACTTCATACACCAACATTCTAGGACTTCACACACCTCCATTCTATGACTTCACAAATCTCCATTCTGACTTCACACTCCTCCATTCTATGACTTCACACACCTCCATTCTATGACTT